>NW_024748808.1:0-11035 GCF_018991925.1 Homarus americanus
TAGCCATTGTAGGCGCATAACCTACAATCGAAAGCTGATAAGGCAGACACTTGAAAGAAGCGGCGCCGGTGCGGAGACCGTGCGCTCAGCCCGAAGTTATTCAGATTCACCACAGGTGGGTTACGGACTGGGGCCCGACCAGTTTTGAACTAATAAAAGCGCTCTTCCCTTGCGGTCAGAGACCAATTGCATGTATTAGCTCTAGAATTGCCACAGTTATCCAAGTAAGTGGGTTTACAGATCCAATGAAACATAGCTGATTTAATGAGCCATTCGCGGTTTCGCCTTAAATCGGCTTGTACTTACACATGCATGGCTTAATCTTTGAGACAAGCATATGACTACTGGCAGGATCAACCAGGTAGCTGCTGCTGTTGGCGGCGCCTATCACGGCGGCCAAAATAGTGAGAGAGATTGAGAGAGAGGCAGAAGACATAGGGCGAGGGACCGCACGTTGGCCTTAGAGAAATAGCAAACCAGATGATCAGATCTAACTGCACCTTCTCTTGCTATCCCCGGCGCCGGCAGCGCCACCGTGTGTGCCAATCTCCTCCCTTATCCGCTCCTCTTTGCCCCAGCTCCAGCGAGGCAGCCGACATTGGGCGAGGGACCGCACGTTGGCGAATCTCCTCCCTTATCCGCTCCTCTTCTCTTTGCCCCAGCGAGGCAGAAGACATTGGGCGAGGGACCGCACGTTGGCCTTAGAGAAATAGCAAACCAGATGATCAGATCAAACTGCACCTTCTCTCGCTATCCTCGGCGCCGGCAGCGCCACCGTGTGTGCTAATCTCCTCCCTTATCCTCTCCTCTTCTCTTTGCCCCAGCGAGGCAGCCGACATTGGGCGAGGGACCGCACGTTGGCCTTAGAGAAATAGCAAACCAGATGATCAGATCAAACTGCACCTTCTCTTGCTATCCTCGGCGCCGGCAGCGCCACCGTGTGTGCCAATCTCCTCCCTTATCCGCTCCTCTCCTCTTTACCCAGCTCCAGCGAGGCAGCCGACATTGGGCGAGGGACCGCACGTTGGCCAATCTCCTCCCTTATCCGCTCCTCTTCTCTTCTCTTTGCCCCAGCGAGGCATAAGACATTGGCCCATCTCCTCCTCTCTCTCTTTCTCTTACTGTTTGTGGGGACGTGGGCTCATGAGCGCCATCGTCGCCCAATATTGGTTAGGTTGTGTATTTCACGGGTGGGAACCGCCATCATCGTTGTTAGGTGATGGGGTAACCCAACGTGTGCTTTGACGAGTTTTGGCTGCTAAACTCTCTTTTTAGTATACTCGGCTCCCAGACTGCGCCCTGGTCGTGTTGAACCCTGAGCGTTGTCTATGCACATTTAGGGTAGCCGTTTGCGCGCGGAATAGTGCAATGAATCTCGGTCAAGAGACGGTCAAGGCCAGCATTGAAGGTCAACAGACGCGCGAAGACGGGGTGATCAGCCAACGGGTCCTACGGTTGCAGACAGGCAAGGCGGCGGGGGAGCCCCTGTTCCGACCGAAAGGCCGCAGCATATGCTGTGACGGGAAACTAGTAGGGTGGCGACGTAGGCGTCGAGAGAGAGAGAGAGACGGAGTAATAATGTCCAACGGAAGAGAGACCCTGGCAAGTGTAATGATAGAGCGCCGAGCCTACTTCCGCCATAAGCCCGCTCCACTGCCATTCCTCTGATCCAATGAGACTAAAATCTCTCTCTCCTTCTGCTCCAGCCATTGCAGGGCAGGGAAGCGACGGCAATTTTGGTTGTTGTTTTTGAATGCCGCGCTTTGCTTCGCAGAGGCGCCGAAGCGCTCCGCTGGGGGGTGGAAGATATTTCACACCGAATATGTGTGTGAAGGCACCCTCTCCCCTTAATATAGTGAAATAGTGCAATCCAGCATACAAGGTCGGACGATAGGACATTCACCGTACCGCACCTCGAGAGTGGATGTTGGGTAAGGTTAAAACCGGACTGTTCGCAGACAGCCGAATAACCCGGTTCCGGACTAATTGGTGGATGCAACATCATGATGATGCTGCTGTCGCGGAAACCGCAGTGGCGACGTGAGAGAGTAATAATGTTCAATAGGGAGAGCGACCTGGCTAGTGTAATTGATAGATCGCGAGCCTACTCGCCATTAGCCCGCTCCACTGCCATTCCTCTGACCCAATGAGACTATTCTCTCTCTCGCTCTCCTTCTGCTCCAGCCATTGCAGGGCAGGGAGAGGAAATCGACGGCAATTTTGGTTGTTGTTTTTGAATGCCGCGTTTTGCTTCGCAGAGGCGCCGAAGCGCTCCGCTGGGGGGCGGAAGATATTTCACATCGAATATGTGTGTGAAGGCACCCTCTCCCCTTAATATAGTGAAATAGTGCAATTCAGCATACAAGAGCGGACGATAGGACAGTCACCGTACCGCACCTCGAGAGTGGAAGTTGTTTGATCGTTTGTTAGGCAAGGTTAAAACCTGACTGTTCGCGAACAGCCGAATAACCCGGTTCCGATTCATAATAGACGCAGAATATCATGATGTTGCTGTCGCGAAACCGCGTGGCGATTGCGTGCGCCAGAGAGTAATAATGTTCAATTGGGGAGACAGACCTGCCAGGGGTGAAATTATAGATCGCCATTCCACTGCCATTCCTCTGACCCCATGAGACTATTTTTCTCTTCTTCTTCTTTCTGCTGCTGCTGTTGCTGCTGCTCCAGCCATTGCAGGGCAGGGAAGGGAAAGTTTTGACGGCAATTTTGGTTGTTGTTTTTGAATGCCGCGTTTTGCTTCGCAGAGGCGCCGAAGCGCTCCGCTGGGGGGCGGAAGATATTTCACATCGAATATGTGTGTGAAGGCACCCTCTCCCCTTAATATAGTGAAATAGTGCAATCCAGCATACAAGAGCGGACGATAGGACAGTCACCGTATCGCACCTCGAGAGTGGAAGTTGTTTGATCGTTTGTTAGGCAAGGTTAAAACCTGACTGTTCGCGAACAGCCGAATAACCCGGTTCCGGACTTACAATAGACGCAACATCATGATGCTGCTGCTGTCGCGGAAACCGTGGTGGCGACGTGCGCGCCGAGAGAGTAATAATGTTCAATTGGGAGACAGACCTGGCTAGTGAAATTCATAGATCGCACTCCACTGCCATTCCTCTGACCCCATGAGACTATTTTCTCTCTCTCTCTCTTCTTCTGCTGCTGCTGCTGCTCCAGCCATTGCAGGGCAGGGAAGGAAAGCGACGGCAACTTTGGTTGTTGTTTTGAATGCCGCCGCTTTATTTCTCGCAGAGGCGCCGGGGCCCGCCATGGGGGGCGGAAGATATTCCACAATCGGTCAGGTGGAAAGGCACCTCTCCTTAATATAGTGAACAGTGCAATCCAGCATACAAGAGCGGACGATAGGACAGTCACCGTATCACCCGAGTGGAAGTTGTTTGATCGCTTGTTAGCAAGGTTAAACCTCACTGTTCGCTAACAGTCAATAACCCGGTTCTGACTTACAATACAGACGCAGAACATCATGATGCTGTTGTCGCGAAACCGGTGGTGGCGACGTGCGCCGAGAGAGTAATAATGTTCAATTGGGAGACAGACCTGGCTAGTGAAATTATAGATCGCGCCTCCACTGCCATTCCTCTGACCCCATGAGACTATTTTCTCTTCTGCTGCTGCTCCAGCCATTGCAGGGCAGGGGAGGGAAAGCGACGGCAATTTTGGTTGTTGTTTTTGAATGCCGCGCTTTGCTTCGCAGAGGCGCCGAAGCGCTCCGCTGGGGGGCGGAAGATATTTCACACCGAATATGTGTGCGAAGGCACCCTCTCCCCTTAATATAGTGAAATAGTGCAATCGAACATATAAGGGCGGACGTTTTCATCACCGTCTCCCACTCGGTGTGTGTGCAGATTCTCGGATCATTTTGTAAAGTATGCTCGACCCCCGATTGACTTTGACGGTCTCCCATTCGGTTGTGCAAGTTTCTGTAGTATGCTATTAAATCGACCCCCGATTGACTTTGACTGTCTCCCATTCGGGTGTGCAAGTTTCTGTAGTATGCTATCAAATCGACCCCCGATTGACTTTGACGGTCTCCCATTCGGGTGTGCAAGTTTCTGTAGTATGCTATTAAATCGACCCCCGATTGACTTTGACGGTCTCCCATTCGGGTGTGCAAGTTTCTGTAGTATGCTATTAAATCGACCCCCGATTGACTTTCACTGTCTCCCATTCGGTGTGCAAAGTTTGTAGTATGCTATTAATCGACTCGATTGACTTTTCATCATTGTCTTCCATTCGGGTGTGCAAGTTTCGTAGTATGTTATCAAATCGACCCCCATTGACTTTGACGGCCTCTATCTGGTGTGCAAGTTTCAGTATGTTATCAACGACTCCCCGATTGACTTTGACGGTCTCCCATTCGGGTGTGCAAGTTTCTGTAGTATGCTATTAAATCGACCCCCGATTGACTTTGACTGTCTCCCATTCGGGTGTGCAAGTTCTCTGTAGTATGCTATCAAATCGACCCCCGATTGACTTTGACGGTCTCCCATTCGGGTGTGCAAGTTCTCTGTAGTATGCTATCAAATCGACCCCCGATTCACTTTGGCGGTCTCCCATGCGGGTGTGGAACTTCTCTGGTATGTTGTATAATATGACCGAGGTGCCCCTACCCCTTACTATAGTGAAATAGTGCCATCCAGTGTACAAGGGCGGACGCTTTCATCACCGTCTCCCACTCGGTGTGTGCACATTCTCGGATCATTTTGTATAGTATGCTATTAAATCGACCCTCGATTGACTCTGACGGTCTCCCATTCGGGTGTGCAAGTTTCTGTAGTATGCTATTAAATCGACCCCCGATTGACTTTGACTGGCTCCCATTCGGGTGTGCAAGTTTCTGTAGTATGCTATCAAATCCACCCCCGATTGACTTTGACGGTCTCCCATTCCGGTGCAAGTTTCTGTAGTATGCTATCAAATCGACCTCTCGATTGACTTTTGGACGGTCTCCCCATTCGGTGTGCAAGTTTCGTAGTATGTTAATAAATCGACCCCCATTGACTTTACGGTCTTCCCTATTCGGTGTGCAAGTTTCTGTAGTATGCTATTAAATCGACCCCGATTGACTTTTGACTGGTTCCCCATTCGCGTGCAAGTTTCTTGTAGTATGCTATCAAATCGACCCTACTGATTTTGGACGGTCTCCATTCGGGCAGCAAGTTTCGTATGTTATTAAATCGAATTCCCATTGACTTTGACGGTCTTCCCATTCGGGTGTGCAAGTTTCTAGTATGCTATTAAATCGACTTCATTGACTTTGACTGTCTCCTATCTGCGTAAGTTTCTGTAGTATACATCAACCGACTCCCCGATTGACTCTGACGGTCTCCCATTCTGGTGTGCAAGGTTCTGTAGTATGCAATTAAATCGACCCCCGATTGACTTTGACGGTCTCCCATTCGGGTGTGCAAGTTTCTGTAGTATGCTATTAAATCGACCCCCGATTGACTTTCACTGTCTCCCATTCGGGTGTGCAAGTTTCTGTAGTATGCTATTAAATCGACCCCCGATTGACTTTGACTGTCTCCCATTCGGTGTGCAAGTTTCTGTAGTATGCTATTAAATCGACTCGATTGATTCTTGACCGCCTCCCATTCGGTGTGCAAGTTTCTGTAGTATGCTATTAAATCGACCCCCGATTATTTTGACTGACCAAGGTGCAAGTTTCTGTAGTATGCTATTAAATCGACTTCTCGATTGACTTTCACTGTCTCCCCATTCGGGTGTGCAAGTTTTGTTATCAAATCGACCCTCGATTGACTTGACGGTCTCTCATTCGGCAGTTTCTAGTATGCTATTAAATCGACCCCGATTGACTTTGACGGGTCTCCCATTCGGTGTGCAAGTTTCTGTGGTATGCTATCAAATCGATCCCCGATTGACTTTGCCGGTCTCCCATTCGGGTGTGCAAGTTTCTGTAGTATGCTATCAAATCGACCCCCGATTGACTTTGACGGTGTCCCATTCGGGTGTGCAAGTTTCTGTAGTATGCTATTAAATCGACCCCCGATTGACTTTGACGGTCTCCCATTCGGGTGTGCAAGTTTCTGTGGTATGCTATCAAATCGATCCCCGATTGACTTTGACGGTCTTCCCATTCGGTGTGCAAGTTTCTGTAGTATGTTAGGTTAAATCGACCCCGCATTGACTTTGACGGTCTCCCCTATCTGGGTGCAAGTTTCTGTAGTATGCTATTAAATCGACCCCGATTGACTTTGACGGTCTCTATCTCGGGTGTGCAAGTTTCTGTAGTATGCTATTAAATCGACCCCGATTGACTTTTGACGGCCTCCCATTCGGTGTGCAAGTTTCTGTAGTATGCTATCAAATCGACCCCCGATTGACTTTGACGGTCTCCCATTCGGGTGTGCAAGTTTCTGTAGTATGCTATCAAATCGACCCCCGATTGACTTTGACGGTCTCCCATTCGGGTGTGCAAGTTTCTGTAGTATGCTATTAAATCGACCCCCGATTGACTTTGACGGTCTCCCATTCGGGTGTGCAAGTTCTCTTGGTGCATTTGAAGTATGAGTTGAGTTTAATGAAGTTGATTTCGTCATAGGCACGGTGCTGTGCTGTGCTGTGCCATCGACAACACCAATAAGGAAGGGGCATCTATTTTTACTTAGGCTAGCATACCTAAGTTAAAGCAAACTCCCCTTGCCAATACAAGAAGGAAGAGGATTTCTTATAGTCTAATAAACAATTCATCATGACCAAATACAGTATCTAACACAGGGGGTCCGGGGGCGCAGCCCCCGGTTAGCAACTAACCATTTGATTGCATTATCTCTGAGAATAGTTAGCAATTATCCATTTGATTGCATTATCCCAGGTTAAGGGGGGTTGTGTGTGGTTCCATATCACCAGATTTATTAAAAAACTCTACGTCAGGCTAAACAGTTTAGGCTAGATAGTACGATACGATACGAAGTCATTAGTTAAGAGGTGAAAGAAGATTATTAGGAATTGAAGAAAAAGGTGGTGAAACTGAAATACAGTAGGAGTAGAAAGAATCTGGGCTCAACCAGATCGCTTCATCTTTCTTATTGGTGTTTTGTCTTTGTTCTGCTCCCTTGGGTCGTCAGACCTTTGTATTAATATTGGTTTATTTATATAATGCTGCTTATTATTATTATTTTTGTTATTGTTGGAGTTAGTGAGCCCGCCCAGGTCCTTGTGTAACTGGGAGGGTAGTCACATTTTTTTTTTTTTTGAGGTTAGTTAAATGTTAGTTATGTTAGTCTAAAGGTACACTGTATGGAGAGGCCTGCCAGGTTCTTAGTGGAGCTGGTAGGTCACTCTCATCTTTTATTTCTCTATTAATGTTTTATATGTAAATGTGTATATTGGGGCAGGAGGTGGTTCAATTATTTCTTCCTGTCTATATTATTTTTCCAGTTTGACATGTTTCTGTGTTAAGTTCAGTCACTTTTTTTCCAAATATTTACAGCTTTGTTGTGTATATTTACATTGATTGTTAAGAGGTTTGGTTTCTGTGTAGCTGTTCATTATTGATGTGGTCTGTATATTTTATGTTATATATAAATCTGAGGGCTATATTTTAAAATTGTTTGTAACCTTTAATGCACGTTTTACTAAGGGTGTCTAATGGGATGTGGGTGGTAGTCCATAATTGATTTTGACAAGGGCAATATAAATCTTTCTTTTTGTTATTAATGCTAAGGTTCTTAAAGCGTTTTATTTTTGATAACTTTATTCTGCCTGTCGTTCTTATCTTTTAAGTATGTTATATATCCTCTTTTTGTTAGTTTAATCCAAGCATCCTACCTTCAGTGTCGTGATGTGGGTATAGTTCCTTGGTCGACTATTACTGACTTGTTTTAATCTTGGCTATTGGTATTATCTTGAATTTGTTCTTATTTGTCCTGATTTTCCATTTTTTCTCAAAATCATTTATGTTTTTTATCGCTCTTAATGTGTAGAGTGCCATAAATTGAGTTGATTTTCCTGGGTATGATAATTATTTTGAGTAATATCATCAGCAAACATTACATATTCACTAAAGGGGGTAGGTTGAGGTGTGTCTGAAGTATAAATTGTATATAGTGTTGGAGAAAGGCATCCTCCTTGAGGTACTCCACTCTCAAGATTAAACATAGTTCCTAAAAGTTTCCAATTTGAATTTGTGCTCTCCTATCATCTAAATAGTTACACAATATTCTTAGCATGTATTCGTTAAGTCCCAGTTTTAATATTTTATATTTCAAGCCTAAATGCCCAACTTTATCAAAAGCCTTAGAAACATCCCTTAAAATTATATTGATCTGGTTACCCTTGCTTTTTTCTATTGCAATTATTTCCGTTATTATAGCTATTGCAGTTAGGGTATTTCTATTGGGCATAAATCCATGTTGTCTGTTGTTAGTTTTCCCATGTTGTGTTAAAAGGCTATAAGTCTTGAATTTAATATTTTTTCCAATAGTTTCCCGGTAATTTCTAATAAAGATATTGGCCTGTAGTTTAATATTTCCTTATTGTCCTTACCTCTTTAGGAATAAATATCATTTTAGCATATTTTAGTTTGTCTGGAAAGTAACCAGTTATTAAGCATGCGTTATAAATGTTTAATAGTGTATTTAAAATGTTTTCAGGTAGATTCATGATCATATTTCGTGTAATACCTGTGAGCCCAGGGCTTTTTAAATTTCCTCAGACAGTGCATCATTTCTCCCATGGTTATTATTTGATTATTAGGTAATAAGTTATAGTCTATATATTGCCTTGGGGTGATTCTATGTATTTGTCTTCCCATTTCTTCTTCTATCCTTTCTTCGTGTTCACTATCAAAATCTTCATTTTCCTCATCTGATATTTTAAAAACTTTTACCCATTCCTTTTGAATGCTGACTCTTGTTCATTTTCCTCGTGCAATTTTGTTCCATTTTGGTCTTTAATGTATGGTGTTTTTGCTTGTTGTGCCCCCTCATCTTGTTTATGGAAGTCCAAAATGTTTTTGTGTCTTTAGTCATGTCAGCCGCCATTATAATATCATTCCATTTTTTATTGTTTGCTTCCTTACATGCGTCTCTTAATTTTATCTGTAGTGCTATCTGTGTCGTATATAGTGTTACGAACCCCTCCACCCAGCACTACGAAGCACGCCATCTATTGTCCTGATCTAGACACGAGCATGACTAGTCTTAGTTACCACTCCGAGGTTTCCTTCTCCTATCCTGGTTGTTGCGTCACCTCCAATTCGAGGAGAGAGCACTTGGCTCTGGGAAGTGACCACAGGATCATCTATCCTCTAAACCTACGTACGTGCAGTGACTACCTACCGTCTTCTACAATACTCAGCCTTACTCGTCAGCCATCTCAGCTCCTCACTTAAGTACTAGTATCTCTTGTATTAATTTCCCCACGTCCACTTGCTTCGAGATTGTTTTATGTTTATTAATATGTATATACTGTTAATGTTTAGGTTAAGTTTGGTTAAGGGTAATTTATAAGCTGAATATTTTGTTAAGGATTTATGGTACTCTATTATATACAACGAAAACTCGCATCCTTTGTCTACCCTTTTATAGTCCGATTGTCTTTGTTTTTATTGTTGTTACCTGTTGGGATCTGGGTAGACGTATAACTATATTCTAAATCCCCAACTCGTAACAAATGGCGACCGTGACAGGACACGACCTTAAGTACCATATTCCTTCCTCCCTTGTTACTCAGTGTTAATTATTCCTCCCAGTCACTTCTGTTCACAATTGCTTTACGGTGGTTTAAAGTTTCCTTCATATGTGTTTGCATATATTGGTATTATCGTACAGTAAGAGTGACAGACGTAGGATATTAGGTTCCAAGTGTCATAAGGCTTACCTGTTATTACACGTGGCAGTTGTGTAGTAAGTCTTATCGAGTGTAGGGAAGAATCCGGATCTGTTTAATGCCGTACCCTCACTCCAGAGTAGGCTGTTCCATAGTCACTAGTTTACGGTGAAGTGATATCTTGGGACGCCCCTCTACCAGGACCCCATAATTATAAAGCCTCAATTATTGTTCTTCTCATTATCTCATTCAGGGTCAATCATACCATTTATCAGGGTTGTTAATCCGGATCTTTATATTAATGCCGTAATACGCCCTACCTCTTTCAAGTCTCTTATCCTTATCTAAGGATCTTCTCAGAAGAACAATAATCATAAGTGTAATTTCCTAGGTATAACTTGGTTAGTTTTCGGGACTTTCTGGTTATCCACTGCCGTGATATTTTCTAGGTTATCCACTTATCTTATCTTTGGACCATTAGTTAATTTATCCTATTTTTCTTAACAATGGCCACCTCAGGTTTTGATCTCCAGGATTTTATTGAAAATCCTTCCGTAGCTAAATTACGTGTTAATATCCTGAAGAAAGAATGGAAAGAAATAGCCAACTATTATAATATCCCATTTTCACAGCAACTGACTAAGGAAATGTTAAAAATCATGTGATTGAAGTGCTGGTTCAAACATGAAGTTTTAAAAGAATCCGCTGTTGACAGATTAACGCCCATGTCCAAGAAACTTCAACCACTATCCACCACCCCTCCACACTCAGAAGTTGCTTCAGGTCTGGCTAGCCCTCAACAAGAAACACAACGAATAGACGCCTTAGAACTGGAACGAGCTAGGTTCGAGTTCCAAATCAAAATGAAAGAACTCGAGTTGGAGCAGGAGTCGGAACAGGCCAAGTTGGAGCACAAGTTGGAGCATGAGGGAAGGTCGGAACAGGCCAAGTTGGAGCATGAGGAAATGATGGAACGGGCCAAGTTGGAGCAGGAGGTTAGACTGAAAGAGCTACAGGTAAGAGAGATAGAAGTCACCTTAACATCGGAGTTTAGATCAAAGGAAGTGGCATTAAGAGAGAAACTAGCTGCTTTTAACCCTGCTACTGCTTCTTCCCTTGTTCCCGGGTTTGATGAATCCGATATGGACGGGTCATTTAGGACTTTTGAGAAAATAGCCGGGAAGAATGAGTGCCAAAGGACCAGTGGGTGTCA
>NW_024748809.1:0-6524 GCF_018991925.1 Homarus americanus
ATGTTGGTTCGGTTGTATTGCTGTATTGGCTGCAGCTGGCGCAGATGACTGCCAACTGGCGAGGTTGGGTGCGACTGGTTGAATGCGGTGCGTGAAGGCGCTAACTGGTGATGGTGAACTGTAGCATCACTGTTAACGCGGACGGCACAGCGGTGGCATGGCGTGCCAGACTGATGTTACCCAGCAGCCGTGAAGTTTGCAGGCTTGGTGGCATGACGTGGTGGCGCGTGCGTGGCGGGACATAAGATGATGGTGGCCAATACTTGTTATTTCTCACCGCACCGTACACTATGATGGCGATATTGGTGATATTTAAGGGAGTTGGAGGAAGTGGCTACGCCCATCATTGTCCATAGTTCTTAATAACGTCTTTATTATGATGGCGCGGTAGTACAGGAACACTTTGTGACTCGATTCTGTGTGTTTTGGCAGATGTTTTCAGTGTAGTGAAACATCGGCATTAGCTTATGTGCATTTACTCAGTATTCTCAATTTTATGGGATATAATGTACAGCAGTGGCAACTTGTACCAAGGTTTATGTTTAGTTCCACTCTAAACTCGGATATTTATTAACGTTGCTGAGTTCACTTGAACGATGATGGTCTGCTTCCATTTTCCTCTCGGCGGCTAATGTTCCTTAAGGCTTCCCCGTGTAAAGTTTTTTTTTCGTGTAGAAAGTTCTTGACTTTTCGCAGGTAGGTGGGCTCTGTTTGCATAAAAACCAGAGTGGATGTGATTTACTGGTTTACCTATGGCTGTGTTGTCCATCTTGTTAGCTTCAAGTAGCCGAGACGATAGTTTGTCGACGACTGTCTGTGGAGTTATATAATTAGGATTTTTCAATTATTTTTTTTACATTGTAGATTCGCCTTGGCTCTCAAGTGCCGTGATGGTAAGTTTCAGGTTACCCACGTTTGTGGAGGTGTTGCTGGTCTGCATATATTGGAAGCTTACGTGTTTTGTGGTTAAAGTATGAAACAATTTTAGGGTATAGATTATATGATTGGTTTTTGTAACTTAAAAAATTAGGCCTTATAGTAACAAAGAGGACCATGCATGTTACAGTTGGGGCCTTATGGGGTACAGGAGGGCTTACATATTACCAGTCTTGTTAACACGGTCTTGGCATGTTAGGCCGTTTTGGCATCTTCGTAAGTTTAAGGTCCTTCTAACGGAAACGAGCGATACTAGTTTATTTAGGTTACGATCTCTATGTGTAATGCTGGTGCCTAACTTACGTTTATTTTTTCTTTGATGCAGGAGTTAATGGTAAGTCAAACTTGTTTAATGTAGTCTTGTCGTTATCAGCACAGCCCTGCCCAGTGTGTTGCTGGGAGGGAAGGGTTCAATACTTATCGGTGTCTCCTGTGAGGGCGGTAGTTCAATAATCACACCTGGTGATGGGCAGGGAAGGTGTTCAATAATTACTTGGAAGGAAGGGTTCATGAATGTGTTCTTTAGCTCCTGTTTGCTGGGTACTTCACTATTACATTACTTTTCCAGATAAGTTAATTATCAGTATCTGTAGACGTCACACTGACAGCGAATTATCATGAGTACAACTCTATGTATTGGTAATAAAATTCCATTATTATTTTACTCCTAATAATGAAGAGTGTAATACTTGATGATTTATATCTCCTCTTACCCTCACAATATGTGAATAACTTCGAAACATGAGATGGGCGGTGGTTCTGAAGGGTAGTATGAAATTTACCATCATGTTCATCTGCTGTGGACTGAGATGTAAACTGGAACCTCAATGATCTGTGCCCTTAAATGGCCTGCGTTATACAAGAAAAAATATATAATTACATTATACTTCTATAATTATTTTACTTGTATCTGATTCAGGATAAAATAAAATGGCGCGGAGGACATTTGTTATGAAATTGCGAAAGATCATTGTCCAACAAACCGCCACTCTTAAGATTATTATTATTATTATTATTGCATGTAATCTTTAGCACTATGCAAATGTTAATGAAATATATATATATATATATATATATATATATATATATATATATATATATATATATATATATATATATATATGTTTATATACAAGGAAAAGTCTTGAAGATCTTCAAGTGTTGTAATTACATCTTCGGGGTGAGGACATACGTGAGATGTAGTTACATGCTTTGGATCTTGGCCTCTGTGATTATCAACACTCTTTCAGTCAGTTTTCATTATTTGCACACACACTTTATATATATATATATATATATATATATATATATATATATATATATATATATATATATATATATATATATATATATATATATATCATTTAATTTGACTGTTCTGGAAATTCTAGAATTATACGATAATCGCATTATGCCCCAATTGCTCAAGTTGACTGAACCTTGAATATGTTGTTGGCAGTTTTTGTCTCTGAGTCATACATATTCATGACGCGTCATTACCCTGAGCTGGCAACACCACTTTGTCGAAAGCCTCAACTGTAACCCTTCCCTGTTCAGCCTGGCATGTCCTGAACACCTCCTCCTCCTACACGTCTCTAGCCTTTAGCATCCCGTCGTCCCTTCCTGATCAAATATCCCTCCTCTTACAGACAGCCAACCTTCCCAATGAACACATTCTTCCCTTACTCTCTGTAACTTGATAATGCAATCAGTGATTCCTCAGGCACTTTCGCCTGTACAACAACTAATATATGCACTCGATAAGGTTTGAATTCTGACCTTCAGCTGTGTTACCTTAAGCCTTAAAGAGGATTGAAGATGGTTTCAGCATTTCTTCAAAGATGATACGTAATCAAATGAAGTTAATCAAAGTGTTTGTTCTGATGTAAAACCTCCGTTCGACTAAGTTTAACCTCCGAACTCTGTGACGTTGACCTCTGCCACACACACACACACACACACACACACACACACACACACATGAATTTAAGTGTGTGTGGTACGCATCAAGCGAAACTTCACCTAAACATTTACAGTACAGAGTTAGGGTCCTGACACATACACTCACCCAGCCTGACACCCACCGTCACACACACAAATAATATCACAAAAAGATTAAGATTTTTCCAGTGAACATTTAAAAATAATCAAATCACTATTTCTGATAAAAATGCATGTATATCAGCTACAGTACTGCATTACATCAGTGAAAGGCTCCTTCATGCACTGACGCTGGGTAGGTCGACAACACCACCCTGGTCTACATCAGGGGTGGCGAATCTCTTTGGGTTCTCTTTTTCTTCACCAACACAACTCTTATGTGCCTTTAAAAATTTTTCTCTCTATTTTAAAAACAAGCACTACATTGAGCAACTAAACATTAACACTACAAACATTAACACAAACAAACATTAACACTATAAAGTAGCACAAACATTAACACAACAAACACAAACATTAACACTAACAAACAACACAAACATTAACACTACAAACAAACACTGCCTACAGGCAAAACACTCCACATAACTACAGCCAATCCCTACGAACCCATAGCTGTTTTTCCCAGTATTAAACGCCACTATCACACCACCCACTAACACAGTGTAGTCCCCCACACCTCTCTCTCTCTCTCTCTCTCTCTCTCTCTCTCTCTCTCTCCTCTCTCTCTCTCTCTCTCTCTCTCTCTCTCTCTCTCTCTCTCTCTCTCTCTCTCTCTCTCTCTCTCTCCAAGTACAGGTTCTTTCTATTCATATCTCTACCTTCACTTTAGAATTCCACCAGTCCTCATCCCCTGACATCATTTTTCTTCCACCTCCCCTCTCCCTTTCCCCTCTCCTTTCACCTATCTTTCAATCTCATCACTATTACCACTCTTGCACGTCTACTCCTTCTTTACCCACAAATTTCTTCTTATTCTTCCATCATCCCAGCACCCAACACTCACCCGCCTTACTCCACTTCTTCAATTTCTACACTCACTGCATTCATCCTTTACACAAAACTACTAAACACTAACTTGCCGCCTCCTCCTCCTCCTTCTACATTATGGTATAGTGGGATGACAGAGACGTTGACGCAGGTAAGGTTGAGTTTCAATACTCGGGATCCAGCTGTTCATCTCAAACTTCTACTTTTGTTACCTCAGTCCTCTATCACGCTCAGGTCCCAACAAAAAATATCTGACACACCGGAAACTTGAACCTCCCAGACAGTTTGGCACCCTATGCACTAATAGTCACAATCAACAGACACCCTAGTATAGCAACAGAGACACGCTCATCAACAGCCTTCATCTATTATATTTGTATTTAAGCCTGATGTGGGTCATTGACCCGTCCGGGTGGGCGAAATCCCCATCCCCCCAAAAAATATATCGATAAAATCACAGGAAAGGGAAACAACGGAGCACCTTAGCTTTCGTCTTTATATATATATATCTATAATAATTTTTAAGGTACTGTTATTATAATTAATCACTTGTCAGGTCTCCAAGGTCTTACGACTGTACAGCGTTCAATACTGTATGTAACAAATCGGTGACATAAAGGCTTTATCTAATCTTTGTAAAAAAATGGTTATTCTGTACTGTAAGGTTCTGGTATATTCTTGACATTGAATCTCTCCTCTTCGTTTTTTTACCAAATCTTTCTTTTAATTGACTACATCTAGCTAAGAGCACAACTTAAATTAACTGCTTTACAAGGTAGTCATCATTCAAATACTATTTCCCCTTTCTATGGCAAGGGTGAATTCGAGAAAGGGGTGCTAACAATAATGTTACCTAACCTTGCCAAGCTGTCATAGGCTCACCTCACCTGACAGTATCCTATTTTGGCTACAACACGTTAAAATATTGTTTTAAACCACATGTTTTTCCTAAAATGTGTTTTTGTGTGTTTACACACTTAGACCCCACCAGTGCCTACACCTTCCCGTTATCCAACAAGTTAAACAGATCTCACAAAGTGGAAGGACAATGAATCGGAGGAAAAGTTTGGGTCAAATGAAAAAAAATAGCTGTTGACATACCACAAAAACGGTATTTCATGAAAGTCAAGCAAACTTACACTTCTTTCAAACACTGTATTATAAAAATACTAATTTCGTGAAAGATGAGTCCAGATTTCATGTGAAATAATAAAATGAACTTACTTGCCCGAGATGCATACATCAACGACAGTAACAACTATGTTATGATATTTCATTAGGAATTCCATAAAAATAATCATATCATACATCATAAAAACATCCGTAGGGTAAGTTGTTGCCGATACGCTGTTGTAAATCATTGAAACAGTTGCACAGTAATAAAATATCTGTAGACCATAATATTCACACGTGATGAAGTCAGCTGGCAAAAATCCTAGACGCATTTATTTAGTAACATCAGCCTGAGACAATATTGCTCGACCTACTAGTAGAAAAAAATACGATAATTAGACTAGATTAAATTACATTATAATAAACGGCTGTGTGTTAGATCTGGCTCTAACTCTATGTAGGTTTATACGCTTTAGTTTTGGTCAATTACCTTGTATATCAGAATTTTATGTGCGTCCAAAAATTGCTAATGCCACACACAAACTAGTCATTAGGGTATTACAAGTTTAATCACTTCGGGTACACTATCATTCTTGTCGCTTATAAAATACAATTATGTCTGGTGTAAAATATACATGTTTATCAAGCAGGGTATTAACGCCGGGGGGGCATCTGCCTTACTACAGCTGTGAGCGGTTTACAACTGGGGCTCACAAATTAAGCTCTCTTCTGGCCTTATTGTTGGTCGACTGCTTGTGTATGTACTGGGGGACCTTACATACTCTGAACTGCACTGGTATACCCCACAAGTCATCACAAGAGGTGGACATTAAACCTCGTGACAAAAATCCTTATTGATTATCTCTCGACTCATATATTGATATGCTATACAAGTGAGTTTGCGCTATAATGAAGTCTTTTTTATCTCTACGTCATTGTCTCACAGGTGTTTAAACTATTACTCTGTGTTGGGGAGTGACAGCAATGATTGGGGGTAGATAGGTCAATGTCCTCAGGATGACAGGTGGAAAAGGGGGTGAACGCAGGATTGTCTACGTAGGATTCAAGGATACTAGGGCTCTCGACCCTACAGGTTAGCCACACCCACATTTTATAACACCTACATGATTGAGGAGAGACTAACTCTATTATGCAAATTACCTCCTATTTCGTTACTCTAAGGGGGTAGCGAGGTGTATAGGGTCTCTCTCCACAAAGAAGCGAAGAAGGACGTAGGAGAGGACCTTGAGAGATGTAGGACCTAGCATCCGGATTTACATTTGTATGATGATATGAGAACGCATTTAGCAGTGATAAAGTTTCACGGGCAGTAAACGCTATCTTTGTGACACACTTTAAGTGAGTTACATGAACTCTTACCCCTTTAGTAATATTTAACATTAGAACCATCGTGATACCAGGCAAGGTACAGGTGGAATAAACCTGGTGACCAAGTGTGTGTGTGTGTGTGTGTGTGTCAGACAGAGAACTCCCCCACAAAGCACAGGTGGTGGTGTGGTGTTGATGGGGAGGGAGAAGAAGGT
>NW_024748810.1:0-7500 GCF_018991925.1 Homarus americanus
ACCAGAGGATAACGCTTTGTTACTCTGACATGTGTGTGTGTGTGTGTGTGTGTGTGTGTGTGTGTGAGAGAAAACCCCTCTCCAGCATCTCTCTCTCTCTCTCTCTCTCTCTCTCTCTCTCTCTGTCTCTCTCTCTCTCTCTCTCTCTCTCTCTCTCGGTCGCTGAATAATTTACTTGTCGTCACCGAGACATCGTTCAATTTTACTCATAAAAAATTTATTATCTTTTTGACTTTCTTTTTGCTTTCTAAGAACATTGCACATCTTACTTTCACTTGCAATAAAAGTCATTGACATTATTACTTTCCTCTATGATCATTTTTCGATATTATTATTTAATTGTTTTAATTTAAATACTTTCTCAACCAGTTATTTACCTTGCTTACTTTCACCAACTTTTCAACAGATATTATTGCTCTTAATCACATAATATATTCTTTAAAATCGTTCTTTCGACTTTCACCCACTGTCTTAAAACACCGTATTTCATCCTACGTTTTAACATGTTATTTTAACCAATTTTTAATTTTATGTTTACCTTATACCTCGTTTATCTTGGTTTCACGAGAAAGAGAGAGAGAGAGACCCCAACATACGTAAGCCTAACTGGAATTTCCCCCACCACAGTTGAGATCATTTCAGTTCCCTCATCAGGTAATAACATTCATTAAGGGTGAACCTAGTCCATGTCACACACACACACGCCAAGTTCCCACTGGAGATGTACTTATACAGTAATCATAGGTTGCCACTGGCGAATATGGCAAGGACGAGCCTGTAATGTCAATGGAAACTTTAAGTCCATATAAATGCCACAAACTGCTATAATAGAAATGCCATAACGATGATAAGACAAACTAGATCCTATAACGCTAAAAAAAAAAAATTCCCAACCCATACAGTTGCCATAGTAAACAAAATCCCAACGAACAGAATATGGCAACTTCAAACTTGTAAAATTAAGAACGACGTCCACAACCCACCCAGTTGCTTGCCATAAGTTGCCACAGCACAAGCACCACAAACACAACGACCACAGTACCATCAGCCTTTAACACACAATAAACATTAAATACAAAAAATCTGGCCCAGTGTCTTAATGATCCAATTAACCAAGGCCAGTTAGAGGTCAGGTCACGTAGCGGCAAGATGACCTTCCCTTCACAACTCCAGAGGTCACCCGGTAGTGTTAGATTAGATACTATATTTTTCTTCAAATTTATAAATATTAAAGAATATTATTACAATGTTGATATGTTATGCTATTAAATTATAACTGATGACATGAGATAATTACTTTCTCATATTAACGTGTTTTTAAATTACGATAATATTTAGATAAGGTAAATAATTAATAATAAAATACAGGTGAAATTATCTGATTATCACACGTTTTTAAATTACAGTTATTATTAGCATATAGTATACGTTATGTACTGGAATTATGGCCACTGATTCTGAGTCATCATCATTATTATTATTATTATTATTATTATTATTATTATTATTATTATTGCTACTGTTGTTATTGTTCTTGATGATATTATTATCGTTGTTGTTGTTAATACTATTTACCATAACAACAGGTAATCTATATACTGTTACCTGAAGATTATCTATTGGTGAATTTTACTTAAGAGATTTGAAGAAAAAATAAAATAAGAATATTATTATTTTCCTACTTGTCTCCAGCACCCGGTAATGAGTCTGACAACACAGGAATATAATTGGATCAGATACGTGAGACGCAGGAGCTAAAAATGCGTAAAGGATCAGATATGCGAGACACAAAAGGCTAAAAATGTAAAGGATCAGATACAGAGACGCAAAACAAAAATATGCGTGCATAATATCAAATGGGACGCAGGAGCTAAAAATGCGTAAAGGATCAGATATGCGAGACACAAAAGGCTAAAAATGCGTAAAAATTAAATAATACCCTCTTTTTGCACTCTATACGCTTTATACGCAAATAAATGTGAAAAAACAACACCCAGAACACCAATAATATTTACAAATTACATATGAATTAAAGTGGCATTGTTATTTACAGATTATAAGTGTAAAAAAGATAATGTTACCCTAAGCTATGGTCTTATATACGTGGTCACATTACTGAGTTCAGGTGGTGGGTCATGAATTAATTGGTGAAGCTCAGGTGATCGTTACCCACCACGGCACTGAATAATCTATGGAGAACTGGAAGCCACCTTGGTTTTATTCCCTCCCTCCTTCTTCTTCTTCTCCTCCCTCCCCGTCTATGTTGACAGTTTCTGACAGTGTGGTTACAGATCTGTCTATTATGCTTTAGATTTTAATGGTGTGTTCTCTTATTACTGGGGGAGAGAGAGAGAGAGACCACAAGACGTTCTTCATGTTTCTCTCACTGTACTCAACACCAGACTGCAGGAAACAACGGCATCACTCTACTCATTACAACAACAATGATAAATTTCTTCCAATCAAACAATGATGAGTTTTTTTTCTCCTGTTTCCCCAAGTGTTAATCCTAGTTCCCCCTAAGATCACACCTTTTCCCCTAAGATCACACCTTAAGATCACACCTTTCCCCAAGATCACACTCTTCTCAAGATCACAGCACTCTTCCTAAGATCACACCTTTCCCCCTAAGATCACACCTTCCCCTAAGATCACACCTTCCCAAGATCACACCTTCCCCTAAGATCACACCTTTTCCCCTAAGATCGTCAATTTTTCCCTAAAAGATCACACTCCTTTTTCCCCTAAGATCACACCTTACCCCTAAGATCACACCTTCTCTAAGATCACACCTTCCCTAAGATCACACCTTTCTAAGACCCCCCCCCCCCCCCCCCCCCCCCCCCCCCCCCCATAAGATCACACCTTTCCCCCTAAGATCACACCTTTCCCCATAAGATCACACCTTTCCCCCTAAGATCACACCTTTCCCTTCAACACCCTCTCTTGCTATCACCAAAACCTCCTCATCGGGGATATTTATATGGTTGTAGGTGATGTGTTTTATGATTAAGTTCTCACACACATTTTTCCACAAATTTCATGTGACTGTTTATGTTTCATCAGCTGAGTAACTTATGATTGGTTAATATTCCCTTCAGAATGTTTTGTTCCGTGCACGGTGATTGGTCTAGTGATGAATCAAAACAAAAAACACCAAAACTCTCTCTCTCTGGCGTTAACTTATTGAACAAAACTTAACTTGAGGTCACCGGATAAAGTGTTAGTGAATCATCTGGTACCAAGTTCGTAAGGAGATTCGGAAAAAAATTAGTCACCATAACTACTGTGTTTGTGTTGTCAGACCCAGGACTCGAACCCAAGACATAACGGGTTAGAGGTACGGAAACACCCCCCTCCCCTACCCCCAGCCACTTTTGGACACATTGCAGAAAGTGTAACCTCTATTTGGCACACAAGGAGACTATGGTGCCACGACTCTATATGGCACTCTTAGCTTCCTCTCCCCAGAAGACGAACTCTGCATCTACTCAGCCGCCGCCGTACCCCCAAATAAACAAACCTAACCTAACCCTGACTTAATGAAACAAGCCCATCAAGAATATCCAAAATAAACTAACAGAAGACAGATCAAAGAGTAGTAAGAGCCTCACAAGCCTCAGCTGGTTAGTGCTGTTGAAGGCTCTCACTCTATACCTGCTCACTGTAACACAAAAAATGTCGCGGGTTTTTTTTCTGCTCCAGTTTGGCCGAGTGATATTGACACCTCACAAGCCAGATTTTATTTTTATTTTATTTTTTATTATTTGTATTTTGTGCTGTGTGTGTGTGTGTGTGTGTGTGTGTGTGTGTGTGTGTGTGTGTGTGTGTGTAAGCTTAAGATATAGATGGTGAGAGGAATGATGGTGAATGTACTTGTGAAGGTTAAGGGGTTTATAGATGATGGTGTATGTAAGGGTGAGGGTGATATGGGTAGGTGTAAAGGGTGATGGAAGTGATAAGGGTGGTGGTGTAAAGGGTGATGGTGATGATGGTGATGATGATGTAACAATAATAATAGGCAGATCTCTATCCATTATTAAGACAGTGTTACGTCAGTGTAAAGATATTGTTAAGTTACTGTTACGCTGTATTAAGTCAGTGTTACGTCAGTATTAAGTCAGTGTTCAGTCAGCTGTCGTGTTACGTCAAAGTTAAGAGCATTAAATCAGTGTTAAATCTGTGTTGTCAGTAAAGACAGTGTTGTCAGTGTTACATCATTGTTAAAATAATGTTAAATGCGTGCAAAAACCTCAATTAGGCAATATACGCACCCCAAACCACAGCAGAGTTATATATACAAGGAAAATCTGATGACCTTACTAATGCCCTGAAAAATCTGAGTACGCTTTATGATGCTCAACAGGGTGAGAGGTGAGAGTATAATGAGTATGTTACCTGGTTTGGTCTCTAACCTGTTGATACTCTCTCTCTTTGTCTATCCGTCTGTCTTGTCTGTCTGTCTGTCTGTCTGTTCTCTCTCTCTCTCTCTCTCTGTTTTTGTAAGTGTGCATATTTCCCTAGTGACCAGCTCCCCTGACGTGCTGCCACACACATTAACATCACCCCACGAAAGATTTATATACAGCACAGTTGACGTTAACACATCTATATTTTTCCCTTTAAAAAAAATGAAAAAAAAATAAAAATATGAAACGAAAAAAAAATAAGCAAAAAAAAAAAATTAAATACTGTATATATTTTTTTTTGTAACTAAGAACAGCTGGAGGACGAATGATTTTTTTTATTATTATTCAAGCGGTTTTTTTTTCTAGAAAGGACGTCACAGGATAAAATATTGTTCGTTCTATTATCGTGTTTTATTTTGTTTTTGACCGAGTTTGTTCTTGCCTGTGTTTTGTTGTCGCATCCCGGAAGAAAGTTATCAATCACTGTTCTTAGGTAAAGTTCACTCTGGTATTTTTTTTCTTCAACTCTTTGATTCACACACACACACACACACACACACACACACACACACACACACACATTTATTCTCCCCAAATTAACGTATGCGTCACCAGCCTGGTCGTCTTCTCTCAACTCTACCCAACAACGTCAGCTAGAGAAGGTACAGAAGAGGGCCTGCAGAATCATGCTCGGTGCAGACTACTCCGGCTACAACAACGCTCTCTCCACCCTGGAGATGCCATCCCCCAGTGACCTCCACCACCACGCACTAGCAGGGTTTAGTAGTGGACTACTGCACCATCCTCGTCATCGCCACCTGAAGTCCCCCGCCCACCTCGCGCAGTCCGCCACTACAACAAAATTCAGTCCATAAGAGCCCGCACCGATAGATATAAGAAAAGCACCATCCCATCTATTGTTAAAATAATAAACAGCTCCTGATCTATGTACTGTACAGCCCTGTAAATGTATTGAACTTATATCATTATGTCCAAATCAAATGTAAGTTTGTATATTTTCAACCACCAGCTGCAACTCTATTAATAAACCGATTATAATTATTTTTTTTTTATTACACACACACATTCATACGTATATTTGCTTGTATATTTTACTTCAAGAAACTTGGAAAGCAATTAGTTTGATGTGAATAGTTAACTCATCTTTACGATTATTATTATTATTATTGTCGGTATTAGATGAAGGTTTGACATAGTTAAACGTGGGTAGACATGTCCGTAGATAAACCCCCGAGAGTTGAGAAAAAACACACAAGTCCGTCATATACAACATACACCACACGACGTACTTCATACACCATACACAAAATACATCACAAATTAAATACAACCTACATCAGACACTATACACAACATACATCACGCACCATACACAAAATACATCACAAATTAAATACAACCTACATCAGACACTATACACAACATACATCACGCACCATACACAAAATACATCACAAATTAAATACAACATACATCATAAACCATTCACAAAATACACCATACAAAACATACATCATAAACCATACACAACATACACCATACACAAAATATAAAATACACAACATACACAACATACACTATACACAACATACACCATACACAGAATACACCATACACAGAATACACCATACACAGAATACACCATACACAACATACACTATACACAACATACACCATACACAGAATACACCATACACAGAATACACCATACACAGAATACACCATACACAGAATACACCATACACAACATACACTATACACAACATACACCATACACAGAATACACCATAAACAAAATATAAAATACATTACATACACTATACACAACATATACAAAGACCATCAGCTATACGTGTGGGTAATGTAACTTCCACACACAGGTTAAAAGTATACACACGGCCCACTTGAAATATATACTGTACATTACTGGCCGGGAACACACGAACATTCCTTGGTCTTGAGTGGCTGCTAGTCTCAGCCCAGCGACCACGTGTGTTTACAGTGAGTTTCTGTTATACTGAGATGAGGTTGTAAAATACTGGTACTCTTAATGTTTCGTTCACCTCTAACCTAACCTAACTTAATTTAAACTAATCCAACTTAACCTAATCAAGCTTAAACTAACCTAACCTAACCTAACCTAACTTAAACTAATCCAACTTAACCTAATCAAGCTTAAACTAACCTAACCTAACCTAACTTAATTTAAACTAATCCAACTTAACCTAATCAAGCTTAAACTAAACTAACCTAACCTAACTTAGCCTAACCTAATCTAATCTAATCTAACCTAATCTAACCTAACCTAATCTAACCTAACTTAATTTAAACTAATCCATATTAACCTAATCAAGCTTAAACTAAACTAAGCTAACCTAATCTAACTTAGCCTAACCTAACATAATCTAACCTAAACTAACCTAACCCACCTAATTAACCTGCGTGTATAGCATGGTGGTTGCACGCTACACCTGGGTATACACTTATTGCACTATATACAGTATACCTATATATACAACATACACCATACGCAACATACAACAATGCATCATACATACTACACAACATGCACATATAAAACTATACACACACACACACACACACACACACACACACACACACACACACACATCATTCATACGGAGATTGGTGCGTGTTATGTGTCAGGCGTTTCCCCCTCCCACCCACACTAACAGAATGACAGATTTGACAGACTTGCAACATAACAGACTGACAGACAAAAACAAACAAACACACCTAACTGGACAAGACTTCGGTCAGTGATTTTTTTTAATTCGGAAATTGAATACTCTGGCCTTATCTGATCTGTTGATGAGGTCAGAGACAGAGACAGACAGAGTGAGACAGTAAGACACGCAGATAAAGAGACAGACAGACAGACAGACAGAGAGAGCAGGAATATAAGACAGAGACAGGGTAACGAAGAAATTGAGACAAAAGAAAGACAGAGTGACAGAGACAGAGAAAAGGATTTAGCTGAGACAGAAAAGGAGAAAAGAATAAAATTAAGACAGGAGACAGAAACAAAAATATTGAAAGAAAGACGTAT
>NW_024748811.1:0-22214 GCF_018991925.1 Homarus americanus
AGAGACATAAATGAGCCCATCGTCTTCTATTGAAAAGTTATAACGACTTTGGGTGGGAGCGTCAGCAGAACAATACCTGGCGCTCATTACCTCGTGTTCCTCCTCTGTCTCACCACACGGGTCTAATTGCCAATCATTACCTAAATCAATAACATTCTCTTATCTCTGTGGTGTTAATGGCTAGCGCTGCTGTCACCTCCAAAGCTCCTTATTGACTCACTGCATTTTCCGTCCCTTCTGACAGCGTCTAGACGGCCACCAGTCGTGTTGTCGAGACCAGTGTTGTTGTGGCAGTAGTCGTAGGGCCACACACACACTATATACAGTATATACATGTGTATTCATTCATATCTTACTTTATTACACAGCTCGCAGCCACGTGGAATTTATAGCACCATTAATACTGATACAATTTTATCTCTCCGGGACAGACAATATAATACCAACTAATGTTTCAATATATTGGCTGTGTGGCTCCGAGTTACGGTAGCCTCCTGTGGCTCTCTCTAATATCACACTTTAACTTTATTCACACTGTTTCCCCGACACAATGCGATTGGATTTGACTTAACGAACAAGTGAGGCGAGTCGACGATTTTTCTTTTTTTTTTTTTTAGTAAATGAAGGAGGAGAGAGTTAGGGGAGCCCTCCCTACCTCAGGTCTTCATGCATAAATCAGAGTTAATGGCCACTTATAAGGAATTTTTCTTCCATTTTTTTCCCCTTATGATAGCAGCAGCTGGTGATTACTGCGCCGGCACCTTAATACATTATCTTCATTCTTTATGTCATATTTACGAGGGCTCATAGCTGTAGAACCCAAGGCCTAAGTCCTCACTATCTCCTGTGTGAAAATGTCCCCTATGGCAGGTTGAGGGGGACACACCACACCTAGATACTGTGGTCTCAGTTCAGTATCCACGTCATATCAGTCTTGAAACAGTTTAATACTTTTCATCTTTTGATTTAAGTGAAAAAATAAACTACGAACGAGGTAATCTATCAACGACTAACAACTTCATACACATCAGCTTAATACAAGATGTTGTGTGTGTAGGTAGATGATGAGATTTACTTCCTATGTTTTTTTCTTCCCTTTTAACGAGATAAATGACACAGCGCGAGATAACACAAATATGGACGTAAAATTAATTCCTTGCTGAAGACTCAAGATCATTATCTCTTAGTTTAGGATAAGACCAAAAATGTGTGAATAATCCTGACTGTCTTAACACTTTCTTGTTACTTTCAAACCGTGTCTTCTTCCACTCTCCCCTATCAGATCACCTCCTTCCTCTTTCTCTTGATGACCTCTACTCCTTTGATCCACCGTAAACAAAAGATATTAACAAGACACTGACAGGTTACTCTTTGATAATGTGAACCTCGGGTATTGATGGTAGAGGCGGCCATAATGGTGGGTCGCCATGGTAGCAGGATATTACCCCGGAATTTCCATTTTTTTTCTGTTTTTGTTGTTTTGTTGAAATTGTTTGTTTATTAACTCACGGGCAATACTATATCCTTTGGTGAAGTCTCAAAATGCTACGTTCTTCCACCTATGCAAAATTAAGCTAAGAGAAGAAGAGAGAGAGACGTAGTAAATTGATCGGCGCTCTATATCAGCAAAATACGTGAAAAATCCTATATTAATCATACAGAGAGAGAGAAATGAAATTCAATTACTGACAAAATAAAAGATGAAATTAGTTTACAAATTTCTCCTCTCGTCGCCAAAGAGGGATATTTACGGTCGGGTAATTGAGAAAACCAGAAAACGTAAAGAAGAAATTTGTTGGTGTTGGCAGCCTCTAGTGACTCTTATGGCTTGTGTGATTTCACCTGAGGGATAAAACTGTCTTTTCCGGTGTGTGTGTGTGTGTGTGTGTGTGTGTGTGTGTGTCATCTTAACCTATCCATCAAGGCCTCTTCCTCTCTTTTTAAATCTCTTCTCTTTGTTTATCCATCAATCTGTGTTTCTACATATATCGATGTAAGAGTCTGTGCAAAAGGTCAACAGACACTAATCTAATTCCTGTCTGTGAAGAAAGTCAACAGACGCACACCTGACTGCAGAGAAGGACCAGAGAAATAGCTGCATCTCGGTCTGTGCAGGAAGTGAGCAAGAACAGGCACTGGTGGATTAGCTGAAAGGCTTCCAGGGGAAACTTTAAGTAATTGCAACTCGATAACGACGATAACGACGATAACGACGATATAAGAATTAACTCTGAAATAATCCTTCCTGAACTTATCAACTATCATTCTCTCTCTCTCTCTCTCTCTCTCTCTCTCTCTCTCTCTCTCTCTCTCTCTCTCTCTCTCTCTCTCTTTTTTTCTTTTACTTTCTCTCTTCACATCAGTCAGCCTTTATAAACAAAAGTGGAGGTGTAGAAAATAAGGAAGACAGAAAAGAGACAGGCATAATAAAGATAAACAGACAGATATAAAAAAAATAGAATAAGGAGACAGTGAAATTGAACAAACAAACAAAGATCACAGAGAGACAATGAGACAAATCACAGCGATAACGAGACCGACAGAAAGAGAAAAGAGTGGAAAATAAACACTAACATCAAAAGACTTTTAACTCTTATCTCCCAGGAGTTTTCATGAGACTCAGTAGACATACACTCTCTCTCTCTCTCTCTCTCTCTCTCTCTCTCTCTCTCTCTCTCTCTCTCTCTCTCTCTCATGTTGGTTCTGAAGATGAGGACTCTTCTCTGCTCTTCAATGACTTATTATACCTAAAATAGGCCGAGACATTAATGCAAGACTATATGTTTGCTCTCCATAACTAAAAAAACCTGGAGTTCAAGGTCTTGGGATGTCATCTTTTCAAGGGAATCCTTAATTTAGCCCTTTCACTATGGGGCGTCCCTTTTACTATTGTATTCACCGAACTCTATAAAATTCCACTCAGCACAGAGACTACCCCCTCCCCCCGCCGTACACAAGGGGTTGAGGAAGCACTTGTCAAAATCTTCCTCATTATCGACGACAACTGGGAGGAAGAATCACCAGGACGTCTTTTCCTTATCAACACGAGCTCTTCATGTCGCTTTAACCTATTCACACGCACCACAAATACTCTATTCATTACCATATTAAAATACCAAGAATGATTTAAAGGGACAATTCAAATTCTTGTCGTCAAAGGGTATTGAAAAGAAATGGCTTCAGGGGCTCTTGTTGTCATCCTAGGTATAGTTCTCCTCTGGACTAATTAGTTTACAAGGAGGCGCCACCTGCTCCCAACACTACAGTGGGAGGTGAGGGGAAGGTTACAAAGATATCGCCAGCACGAGCAACTAATACCGTCATTTCAGCTGCACCATATCTCCTTGTTGGGCGTTGTATCGTCTTATACTCGTAGTTCTTGTGATTAGAGCTTACCTCTCTTTTTCGCTCTTTCTCTTTTTATCTCTTATATTTTCTTTTCTTTTTCTTATTAATCTATTTTTCTACCTCTTCTTAAATTCATTTTCTCTTTAGCTCTTCTAAAATTCTTTTTCTCTCTCTTTCTTTCACTCTTTTTATTCTTATTCTCAATTTCTTTCACGACATTTCCATCGCTATCATTCCCTTTCATCTATTATATGAGTATCGGCCGCCACCACCACCACCAACCACCATCACCACCCACACCACCATCCCCACCACCACAATCCCCACCCCTACCACTCTTACCACCACTACCACATCACAACTCCACCACAATAAACCCAACCGCAATTCTTGAAGGTCCAGGATGTTTATTTTGGCCAGAGTATTGAAATTCCATAACGTTCTTTAATGCTGCAACTGATGGTTCTCATTGCCTTCTAACTTCAGTGATATAAGTTTGTGTTACCAATACTCCCACCTTCCGTACCTCAACTTCGGGAGGGGGAGAGATAAACACCCCCCCCCCCCTCCTCTTTTTTTACGCTGAATTTTTTTGTAAGTTGTTAGTTACGAGTTGTAGTGAGAGTCATTATGATTAAAACTTATGTGTTGTGAAAGATGCTTCATAACTCTGGGTTAAGTTGAAGCACCTATGACTAAAATACCTAGTGAAGAATCCTTCATAACTCACATTATATCCTCAATAACTTAAGAATCGGTGCTTAATAACCTTGGAAATTAAATCATCTGAAATTAAAGCCTATGTAAAGATCCATATATTTTTATAACCCTTGGACAGTTAGGGAAACAAAATAAAAAATAACTAGGAAATATAAAAAAGGTTGGCTTATCAATTTCTAACCATCAAAAGCTGGAAGGGATTTAAAAATTTCTGTATCCTGGATCTTGACATTTACGAATCCTCTCACGTCAATGTTTTTTTTACCCAAATATGAAATGTGGGAGTTCATTTGATCTCTTCTCACGTGACCTTTAACGAGGAAATGTCAAGTGGAGTTTCGTCAGTAATACACTTCTATTTTTCATATATACTGTATATAAACTTATTATCTCTTGATAATCCTGGAGAAGTCGTGATAATCTTTGAAAATCTGCGAGAATCTGAAAATCTGCGAGAACTCTTGAGATTTCACGAGAATCCTTGAGAATTCATGAAACTCCTTGAAAATCGTAGAGACTCCTTATAAGGTCTTGAAATTCCTTGAAAAATAGAGATTACATGAGATTTATTTAATAGCCATGAGGGTGTTTAGAAAATCCGGAGGAATCTTAAAGAATCCTTGAATACATATGGAAGTCCATAAAAAAAGAGAAAATTCTACATTAAATCCCTCAAAATCCTCACAATAACTATACATCAAAATTTGTATACATCGAAGATTTGTATACATGTATAAAATATATACATTAAAATTTTTTGTATATAGTTAACTGTAATGTGTCGATTTACCGGAATTGGATCCGTGAAGTTGATTGGACAGGTCACTGGGTCAGAGTCAAAAGGGAAGTCACGTCCAGCTTCTGGTTTAGTTCTCTACAGGTAAAGCAAGATTGGCTGTTACGATTACCCAGTGATTAGCTGCACCCAATCAGGAAACATTTGTTACGGCCGACCAATCAGCACGCGAGACCAATTTTCTCAGTGTTAGTGGTTATAACAGCCCTGCACTGGCGTCTTGTTGGTGTGTGTGTGTGTTTTTTTTGATGAGTTAAATAATGATTATACTACTAAAATTAACATAATAATATTGGATAAACAAAAAAACAGACTTGCTTATCTGGCCAAGTATTTTTTTGTGTAACAGGAAAATAAAGTGATAGCTGCGTTATGTTGATTTACAGATAGACACCTTAGAATATATAGTCAGGATAATAATATTATCTAGTCCTATCACACACACACACACACACACACACACACACACACACACACACACACACACACACGCCCGTCTCTCTAAATGATGCTGTTACCTCATCAAGGTTCTGTAATGCATCTGGAAGTATTCGTAATTACATTCTCTCTTCATTTCTTACCTTCAGGCGTCACTGCTTCCCAGGCCGCCACAACCCCCAGGCCGTCACAACCTTTCCAGGCCGTCACAGCACTCAGGCAGCACTCACCCAGGCCGTCACAAGCCCTCCCAGGCCGCTCTCCCCAGGCCGTCTTAGCCCTCTGAGCCGTCACAGCCTCCCAGGCCGTCATCCCCTCTTGCCGTCATAGCCCACCTCCAGGCCGTCATAGCCCTCCCCAGGCCGCCACAACACTCCCCAGGCCGTCATAGCCCTCCCCAGGCCGTCACAACACTCCCCAGGCCACCACAACATTTCCCAGTCCGTCATAACCCTCCCCAGGCCGCCACAACCCTCTCCAGTTCGTCACATCCCTCCCCAGGCTTTCACAACGCTACCCAGGCCGTTCGTCATCACCGGGTGCCCGTGAAGTTAAGCTTTAGGTGGGTTCTTCAAATGTAATTTCCATGTGGGTGGTGGTGGTGGTAGTGGTAGTAGCGGTGGTAGTGGTAGTGATGGTGGTGGTAATGTTGTTGGTAGTAGTGGTGGTGGTGATGATGGTGGTGGTGGTAGTAGTAATGGTGATGGATGTGATGGTGGTAGTATTATAGTGGTGGTGGTGATGGTAGTGGTAATGGTAGTGGTAGTGGACGTGGTGGTTGTTCTTGCTGCTGTTAGTAGTTGTTATTGTCGTTTTTTTCTCCTTTATTATAATTATGAATGAGTTCTGATTATTATTATATGTTCTGGTATTATACTTAGAGATTATAGCAGGTGGTGCTGTTGAGCGATGTTGAAGGTGTGTCTCGTGGCTGTTCAGTGTAGGTGATGGTGATTATACTATGTTATTATCCTACAGTAACTGGCAGTACTGTCACTATGCCTTAATTATCATCGACGTTGCATGCATCTTATATGACACACATACACCTACACACATACACCCACCCACACACACACACACAAACACACACACACACCTGGAAGCGCCAGTAATGGTATACAACAGCTAGGAATAACGTTGTCAGTAATGCTAGGCAGGTCATTGTAAACGCTAGAATTGCACAACCAAACAATATTATTTGTCAATACTGCAGATAACCAATTTGGACGGATGGCTCTAGAAAAATCCATAAAATTCCCGTGCTAATTATATATCGTTTTTGCACATGGACATCAGTTACCGGTCACTGATCACCTCACGGTAAATAATTCGTAACAAACGTCAGATTTTCGGTAGTTGTTGATCATCCAATACACACACACACACTGTACATGCATTAGCATTGATATGTTGTCAGGGTGTAATATGTTAATACGGAGAGCGTCGGCCAGGAGGGGATTGGCAGCTCAGCGCATCTCACTGTATAATTCCCTTTGTCTTCATTCATTAGGTGAGACGTGTGGCAAGAGGATATTGTGGGCGGGGTGTAGCAGTGCTGCTACTGTAGGCGTTGCTGGTGGAGCTGTTGCAGCTTGTGTCGCTACCGTTAACACTGTTTCTACAGCTGAAATTGTTATCGCATATATACAGTATGTTTACCTACTGTGACCACCTGTTCAAGCTCACCGTAGCCCCTTGAGACACCTGTATGGCCCTGAGATTTAATACTTACCACAGGTGAGGAGGACATCTGTGGTAGTGAGTATGTTAGCTCCACCACATCGTAAGTGGTGGTGGTCACCCTGGATACGAAGGAGAAGAGATTCTGCCTCGCTACCTACGAATGATATAAACTGCACTAATATGTTGTAAGAGACCTGGCAGGTGAAGGTTTGGGCAACAGAATATGGCACTTCTTTTATCATGACACCAGTTCTGAGAATAAACAAATAACAGACGCTTTTGTGCGCCGTGTGTGTGTGTGTGTGTGTGTGTGTGTGTGTGTGTGTGTGTGAGCTACCGTACCACCCCACGCTGCACAAGGCGAAGTTCAGCGTGTCGGGTAACTTCCCCCCGTGGCAGCTCAGACTCTCTTAGGTGGGTTATCTGTCCGTCTAAGACATGCCAGCAACATTCCTCATGCAAATGCAAGTGGCAAGCGTACAACACACCAGTAGTCGAGGCTCTGAATATATTCTAAACAACACAGACAAGACAGTGAATCGCCGGGGGTGAACTTGTTGACTGCAGGAGTAGATCAGAGCCGAGAGCAGGTGTAATTAATGGTAGAAATTGTTAACAGGTGTGCTCCAAGGTGAGAGAGAGAGAGAGAGACAGAGACAGAGAGTTTATAATCTAACCAAGTATACTGAGGTAAAAAAGATCTTTTGAACCCTTGACTGTACAGCATTAATACCATGATGCCATCTACTATCAACCTTAAATATAATACGAAGTTAATTTTATTTTATTATATAGGAAGATATAAAGGAGTTAAGTTAGTGTATATGCCAGGAAGTTAATACATATATAAAGGTGACAGAAGCACTATGATATATTTATAAAGTTAGTTCACTGGATGGTAAATGTGTCAGAGGATCCAGGGGAAGAAATACTGCGACCTCTCTTGACCCCTTAGGAGGAGAGTGACAGACTACTCCTGGTTGTATTTGTGGTGGAGAACTCTCTCTCTCTCTCTCTCTCTCTCTCTCTCTCTCTCTCTCTCTCTCTCTCATCCTCTGCAGACCATATGCCACAGTAACGCTCATAAACACACTCCCATAACGTCAACAGATCAGACACAAGCCTCTATAGATACATTGATATATGATAAAGAAAACTATAAAACGAACAATAAACCAGAAAACGAGAAAGACAGGAAAATGAAACGAGACAAAACTAATTAAAGAATATAGCAAAAAATAGTACAAATGGTGCAAAAACAATAAGAAAATTATTATAAACAATACAAACAATTAAAAATGATAAGTAATAATATGAGGAAAATACAAAAGTAACAAACGTATAAAACAATAAAGGAAATAATGGATACTAAAAAATATAAAATATATTAAACATATTAATAAAAATTAGATAAAAAAAAGAGAACGGAAAAAAAGTCTAAAAATGGTAAAAAAAAGAAGAAACAAAGAAAAGAAATACTGATACTGTATAAACGAAGTGGGAAGAGGCTGTACACAGGCAGTAGTTGTAGTAGGTGGGGTAAAAAAGGCCGCTGGCACAGCATAAGAGGTGGTGAAGACCTACACTTTCTACCTGAGCTGCTTCAACGACCAGACGCTTCCTAACAAGATGTCAACAAACCGCCAGCGACCAGTTTCTAGTGTCGATCGCGAGAGCAGGAGTAGCGCCATGTGAGGAGAGGTTGGTGGAGGAGGAGGTGATGGTGGAGGAGGAGGTGATGGTGGTGGAGGAGGTGATGGTGGAGGAGGAGGTGATGGTGGAGGAGGAGGTGATGGTGGAGGAGGTGATGGTGGGAGGAGGTGATGGTGGAGGAGGAGGTGATGGTGGAGGAGGAGGTGGGTGGGGAGGAGGTGATGGTGGAGGAGGAGGTGAGGAGGAGGTGATGGTGGAGGAGGAGGTGATGGTGGGAGGAGGTGATGGTGGAGAGGGGGTGATGGTGGAGGAGGGGTGTGGTGGTGATGGTGGGAGGAGGGGTGATGGTGGAGGAGGGGGTGATGGTGGAGGAGGTGGGTGGAGGAGGGGTGATGGTGGAGGAGGAGGTGATGGTGGAGGAGGAGGTGATGGTGGGGGGAAGGTGATGGTGGAGGAGGGGGTGATGGTGGAGGAGGAGATGATAGTGATGGTGGAGAAGAATTTTTCTGCTTCCTCAAGGTGCACATGGGGAAAGGGAGGTGGAATAAGAGGAGGAGGAGGAGGAGGAGGAAGAAGAGGTGGTAGTAGGGAAGAATTAGTCAGTCTTTTTTCTTCCCTCCCCAACCCTCTCCCTTACCTTATCCTCATTAGTGGATAACGGTTCCAGGTGTCTGTTATATATATGTAATTAATTCTACTTTATGTCCAAATAGATTTTCAAGAGGTTACAATTACAGACTCGTTAAGCGTTTCTAGACACACAGAGTTAATTATCAAGCTGTAACTAATTATGGTAAAGGGTGTTTCTTAATCACTGTATTTATATAGCATTACAAATAAAGATCTCTCTGTCTGTCTCTCTGTGCATCTCTTTGTTCTTAACTTCAATTTCCTTTATACGTTCTTGTCTTCCTGTTTTTTCTTCATCTCTCGTCTATTCAAGTTTTGTCTTCGTATTTTTCTGTCACTTCATGTCTCACACACACTCTCTCTCTCTCTCTGTCCTTTTTTCTCTATCGAAGCTATGGTATATTAACTGTAGAGGGAGGAGGTCTAAGAGGATGGGGGGAATTAGGTGGGAAAATGGGAAAAGGAAGGAAAAATGGGAAGGTAGATGGATGAAAAGGTAAAAGGGGGTAGTAAATGAGATAGGGAGATTGGGTGAAGAAGGGGAAAAGGGAGGGTATGAGAGAATTAGAAAGGGGAAGACTAAGGGAGAAGGGTGATTAAATGAAGGGTGGTGAAGGGGAACTAATAGGGAAATTATCAGGAATGGAAGAAAAACATAAAGAAATGGACAGACAGACAGACAGACAGACAGACAGACAGACAGACAGACAGACAGACAGAGATTCGGACCGAAATTTCAAAAGCCTCTTCCAGCTGAACCTTTACAACAGCACCGTGAGACAACTTTCCACTCTGCCACCTCAACATCGTATAGACTGGTCACGTCCACAGGGGATTAACTGGTGTAGACTGCACGGGAAGGTCTTGGTGGCCTGGCTCGAGTCATCATTTGATTTTGTGAAGTTTTCCTCATCCCGGTGTCTGACAAACTTAGTGAAAAAAGTTTATGTTGGAAGGTGGATGAAAGGTTGGGATACTGCTTTGTGAAGGAGAGGGAAGTGGAGAGGGAGTGGTGGATGAGAGGGAGAGGGGGTGGTGGATGAGAGGGAGAGGGGGTGGTGGTGGTGGTGGAGAGGTGAACCAGAAGGTGAGATACAGCTTTGTGAAGGAGAGGAGAGGGCGGAGGGGGGTGGGGTGGAGGTGAGTAGCGGTGTTGGCTTATTTCTATCTGCTTTTCTGTGTGTGTGTGTGTGTGTGTGTCTGTGTGTGTGTGTGTGTGTATTTTCGTACAGTACGCGCACCACACAGTCATGCACACACACTGCTATTACCATCTTTCTCCACCAATAAGAACAGCGAGTCATAACAAGAGAGGATTACCAGGGCTTTCCAAGACGATGTTCTGGTGAAACAAATCAAACTACCTCACTGATTGTTCCACCGATGACGTCATCCTCCAGGCCCAACACAACCCTCTGTCATGGGCAGAGCTGTTCTCCTATTGGTTAAATATTCCCGCCTTGTTGTCTCATTGTCTAAATCATCGGTTAGTTCAGTTTCTTGTCAACAGATGGCGCAAGAATGTACTTTTGGACAGTGCTGCTTTTGGCGACAGATATTATGGGTGGGGAGAGTGTTGGGGAGTGGACGTGTGAGTTGTGGTGTGATGGGGAAGAAAAACACTATCACCACCAACACTACAACATCAGAAAACCTTACACTACCACCATCATTACCACCACCTTAACATTAACTTAATGCTTCCACACTAGAAGCATTTCACCACCATGCGTGACGCACACACACACACACACATAGACGCACACACATAGACACCCACACACCTCCGTCCTCACTAGCAATATCCATGAGGCTCACGAGGAAAAATTACCCAACATTTTAAGAGTAGAACAATTTAAACTTTGCATGAACTGCTCTTGATAATTTCCAGTATCTGTGGAACCTTTCGTCTTCGTCACCACCACCACCACCATCACCACCACCTCTCCACTACCACAACTACTACCATCACCAGGGAGAGTTTTTACTGAGGCTCTGTGTGATATTCCTTATCTGGAAACTAATTCTGAGAAAGAGATTTATGAGACACATTTTAAGAGGTCTTCATTATTGTTGTCTTGCTGTTGCTATTTCTCTTGATATTATTTTCACACTTTATCTGATGTTACGCCGTTATTACTCGTTGCTGTGGTTCTTGTTTATCGTCGAGAGAGAGAGAGAGAGAGAGAGAGAGAGAGAGAGAGATTTTAATTATACCTTAATAAACCTAAAAAAAATTATCTCTCTCTCTCTCTCTCTCTCTCTCTCTCTCTCTCTCTCTCTCTTTCTCTCACTCTGTTTCGCTGTGTGTGTGTGTGTGTGTGATAGAAAGAGAGAGATAGTTTAGTCTTATCTTAATTAACCAAGCTCACACGGGATCTAGACTGTCAGGGGAGACTGCGAGTTCTCTCTCTCTGTTCTCTCTCTCTTTCTTACTTTCTTTCACGTTCCCTCTTTCTCTCTTTCTATCTGATTTGCTTTTTCTTTCTCTCTTGTTCACTCTATCTCCCTGTCTTCCACTATCTCTCTCCCACTTAGAGCTAGTTTAATGGAGCGAGGACACAGGTGTAATAAAAGAGACTTATTCTCACAAAATTAGATACACAGGAAGCACGACAGGTGGTCTACCAAATGACTTTCTTTCCGCGTTGTTTAGTTTGGGATTGTAATCGGTGGTACAGAATTGGGTTATGGACTTAAATCGGAAAAAAAACATTGGATTATACATACTTACATACATACATACATACATACATACATACATACATACATACATACATACATACATACATACATACATATAGACATACATACATACATACATACATATTGTTACGAACCACGCCATCTATTGTCATGATCTACCTACCCAGCACCACGAGCAACGCCATCTTGGGACGAAACACGAGTATGACTACTCTTAGTTACCAGTCCGGGGTTTCCCTTCTCCATATCCTGGTTGTTGCGTCACCTCCTCAAAGTCTTCTTTGTCAGCTCCAGTTCGATGAGAGTTCAGTTCACTCTGGGAAGTGACCACAGGACCACCTATCCTGGAAACCTACGGCACAGTGACTACCTACCGTCTTTTACAATACTCAGCCTTACTCGTCAGCCATCTCAGCTCCGCACTTAAGTATTTGTAATCTTATATTGCCTCCCCCACGTCCACTTGCTTCAAATTATTGTATGTTGTATAAATATGTATATACTGTTAATGTTTAGGTTAAGTATGGTTAAGGGTAAATTATAGAAAGCTGAATATTTTCTTAAGGGATTTATGGTACTTTATTATACACAACAAAAACTCGCATCCTTTGTCTACCCTTTTATAGTCCGATTGTCTTTGTTTTTTTTTGTTGTTGCCTGTTGGGATCTGGGTAGACTTTTAACTATATTCTAAATCCCCAACTCCTAACAATATATACATACATACATACAAAAAGCTGGAAGAAGAAGAAGAAGAAGAAGAAGTTACTGCAGAGAAATTGTTTGCTCTGGGACAAGACAATGTTATACTGTATCCTATGTGGTCGTTGGCGAGGGTGTGAGTTACCACAACAGTTCTTAATTAATGAAGTGAGTCAGGGTGAGATGAAGAGAGAGAGAGAGAGAGAGAGAGAGAGAGAGAGAGAGAAAGAGAGAGAGAGAGAGAGAGAGAGATTGTCCAGTTACAACTTAGCATAATACAGTATATTAGTCCACTCAACGCCCATACACATAATGTTAGTAGGAATCACTGCCTGTGCCAACGAATTAAATTACTTTAAGTTAAAGTCAGTAGATGCTATGTGCTTTCCCTTACAAAATGTGTTTAGATTATATCACTAGGAACGGTATCCACCCTTAAGAAATATATGGCAAAAGACAACAAAACTACCATAAGGTGACTTCAGAGTTCCCAGTTTTCCCTAGTGCCTTGCCACATCTCATATGCAAATTAGATCCGGCCGGAGATGGTAGCTGAGTGCTCAAAGGCGAGACGTGGGGTTCTAAGACCAATTTGACTGTACAGTGTTGGAATGTTACCCTGCCTGGCTGTGTTCTGAAGACATGAGTTTCCAGTGTTACATTACAGTGTTATGGAGGGAGGAAGTTGGAGCGTTTTCTTGAGGTATAAAGAGCAGAATGAGGTCATGTGAGCTGTAAGTGCGATGAAATATCTTGTTTTGTGCTTTTCGTTTCGTTTCCCCACTTTTCTCTTTATACTCATAATATTTATTATTTTTTCTATTCTCTGTATTCCCTTCTTCTATAAGACGAAAATGAATACATCTACCCTGAGCTTTACTTTACACACACACACACACACACACACACACACACACACACACACACACACACACACACAATGTTCACTACTGTTACTATACACAATGTTCACTACTGTTACTATACACAATGTTCACTACTGTTACTATACACAATGTTCACTACTGTTACTATACTCAATGTTCACTACTGTTACTATACACAATGTTCACTACTGTTACTATACACAATGTTCACTACTGTTACTATACACAATGTTCACTACTGTTACTATATAAAATGTTCACTACTGTTACTATACACAATGTTCACTACTGTTACTATACACAATGTTCACTACTGTTACTATACACAATGTTCACTACTGTTACTATACACAAGGTTCACTACTGTTACTTTTCACAATGTTCACTACTGTTACTATACACAATGTTCACTATTTTACTATACACAATGTTCACTACTGTTACTATACACAATATTCACTACTGTTACTATACACAATGTTCACTACTGTTACTATACACAATGTTCACTACTGTTACTATACACCATGTTCACTACTGTTACTATACACAATGTTCACTACTGTTACTATACACAATGTTCACTACTGTTACTATACACAATGTTCACTACTGTTACTATACACAATGTTCACTACTGTTACTATACACAATGTTCACTACTGTTACTATACACAATGTTCACTACTGTTACTATACACAATGTTCACTACTGTTACTATACACAATGTTCACTGCTGTTACTATATACAATATTCACTACTGTTACTATACACAATGTTCACTACTGTTACTATACACAATGTTCACTACTGTTACTATACACAATGTTCACTACTGTTACTATATACAATATTCACTACTGTTACTATACACAATGTTCACTACTGTTACTATACACAATGTTCACTACTGTTACTATATACACATTCACTACTGTTACTATACACAATGTTCACTACTATTACTATACACAATGTTCACTACTGTTACTATACACAATGTTCACTACTGTTACTATACACAATGTTCACTACTGTTACTATACACAATGTTCACTACTGTTACTATACACAATGTTCACTACTGTTACTATATACAATATTCACTACTGTTACTATACACAATGTTCACTACTGTTACTATACACAATGTTCACTACTGTTACTATACACAATGTTCACTACTGTTACTATATACAATGTTCACTACTGTTACTATATACAATGTTCACTACTGTTACTATACACAATGTTCACTACTGTTACTATATACAATATTCACTACTGTTACTATACACAATGTTCACTACTATTACTATACACAATGTTCACTACTGTTACTATACACAATGTTCACTACTGTTACTATATACAATGTTCACTACTGTTACTATATACAATGTTCACTACTGTTACTATATACAATGTTCACTACTGTTACTATACACAATGTTCACTACTGTTACTATACACAATGTTCACTACTGTTACTATACACAATGTTCACTACTGTTACTATATACAATGTTCACTACTGTTACTATACACAATGTTCACTACTGTTACTATGCACAATGTTCACTACTGTTACTATACACAATGTTCACTACTGTTACTATATACAATGTTCACTACTGTTACTATACACAATGTTCACTACTGTTACTATACACAATGTTCACTACTGTTACTATATGCAATGTTCACTACTGTTATACACAATGTTCACTACTGTTACATATGTTCACTACTGTTACTATACACAATGTTCACTACTGTTACTATATACAATGATCACTACTGTTACTATATACAATGTTCACTACTGTTACTATACACAATGTTCACTACTGTTACTATATACAATGTTCACTACTGTTACTCTATACAATGTTCACTACTGTTACTATACAATATTACTACTGTTACTATACACAATGTTCACTACTGTTACTATATACAATGTTCACTACTGTTACTATACACAATGTTCACTACTGTTACTATATACAATGTTCACTACTGTTACTATATACAATGTTCACTACTGTTACTATACACAATGTTCACTACTGTTACTATATACAATGTTCACTACTGTTACTATATACAATGTTCACTACTGTTACTATATACAATGTTCACTACTGTTACTATACACAATGTTCACTACTGTTACTATACTACAATGTTCACTACTGTTACTATACACAATGTTCACTACTGTTACTATACACAATGTTCACTACTGTTACTATACACAATGTTCACTACTGTTACTATACACAATGTTCACTACTGTTACTATATACAATGTTCACTACTGTTACTATACACAATGTTCACTACTGTTACTATACACAATGTTCACTACTGTTACTATACACAATACAATGTTCACTACTGTTACTATATACAATGTTCACTACTGTTAGTATATACAATGTTCACTACTGTTACTATACACAATGTTCACTACTGTTACTATACACAATGTTCACTACTGTTACTATATACAATGTTCACTACTGTTACTATACACAATGTTCACTACTGTTACTATACACAATGTTCACTACTGTTACTATACACAATGTTCACTACTGTTACTATACACAATGTTTACTACTGTTACTATACACAATGTTCACTACTGTTACTATACACAATGTTCACTACTGTTACTATATACAATGTCACTACTGTTACTATATACAATGTTCACTACTGTTACTATACACACTATGTTCATACAATGTTCACTACTGTTACTATAAACTCTATGTTCGTTACTATCACTATATACTGTTACGAACCCCTCCACAACACTGAAACACGCCATCTATTCTGATCTACCTACCCAGCACCACGACAGCAACCATCTAGGGACGAGACACGAGTACCAGGCTCGTCTTAGTTACCACTCCGAGGTTCCCTTCTCCCTATCCTGGTTGTTGCGTCACCTCCTCAGTCTTCTTTGTCGGCTCCAATTCGAGGAGAGAGCACTTGGCTCTGGGAAGTGACCACAGGATCATCTATCCTCTAAACCTACGTGCAGTGACTACCTACCGTCTTCTACAATACTCAGCCTTACTCGTCAGCCATCTCAGCTCCTCACTTAAGTACTAGTATCTTGTGTTAATTTCCCCACGTCCACTTGCTTCGAGATTGTTTTATGTTTATTAATATGTATATACTGTTAATGTTTAGGTTAAGTTTGGTTAAGGGTAATTTATAAGCTGAATATTTTGTTAAGGGATTTATGGTACTCTATTATATACAACGAAAACTCGCATCCTTTGTCTACCCTTTTATAGTCCGATTGTCTTTGTTTTTTTTTATTGTTGTTACCTGTTGGGATCTGGGTAGACGTATAACTATATTCTAAATCCCCAACTCGTAACAATACTGTACCTCACTAAAGTTACTATAAGCTCTATGTTCGTTACTATCACTATATACTGTATCTTCACTTCGGCACTACTCCTCTACACTACACTACACTGTTCCAACCTACATTATTTGGTTTTATGTCACAAAATCGTATTTACCTCGATATTTTTTTTTTATGTCCTCAAGCTCGGTGAGCAAAGTCTGTACTGTACTTCGGTATAACAGTTTTTATAAAACAAAAATTACTTGAACAATATGATTTATACAGAAGTTTTGGACGTTGTCGCTTATGCTAACTCGAGCCTCTCATGGCTCGAGTTAGTTGATCTTGACGAGAAAGAGCGAAACAAACCAACACAGGTTACAAAACAACCCCAACCCAAGCCACAAAATGGGCCTGTGATGTCATACTCACACTTGCTTAAGGATAAAGTACAGCCTCAAACCACAACACAAGAGAAGCCTCAGGTGGTTGAGGCCATAAAAGGACCCCAACTCGCACCAAAGCCCCAGAGGATTCCCCGGAAACGTGGAAATCGTGGTTTGGTGTCAGAAAACCCCGCTCCCATAACTACACCACAAGAGAAGCCTCAGGTGGTTGAGGCCATAAAAGGACCCCAACTCGCACCAAAGCCCCAGAGGATTCCCCGGAAACGTGGAAATCGTGGTTTGGTGTCAGAAAACCCCGCTCCCATAACTACACCACAAGAGAAGCCTAAGGTGGTTGAGGCCGTAAAAGGACCCCAAACCAAACCCGAAAATGGGCCTGTGATGTCATACTCATAGGTGCTTAAGGCTAAAAAATTGCCTCAAACCAAGCTCATCATCACAGAGGAGGGGTGAGGTCTATATATGTAAAACACATAAATAAAATATAATAAAATATGTGTCTTGTTTCTCTACCCTGCTGATGTGTAAGCCATACAAATTTACAGATCAATTTTCTACACATTGTCCTCAACACACAGACAACACAAGATAAACTACAATAAACAAAATTAAAAACGGATTCGTCTTCATGGTTGAAATATTTCATAATACATTTTTCCACAACATTAACATCTTCATTACAGGGTCGCCATTTTTAATATTTTATTTGGTTAACGACAGATTATTTTATTCAGTTCAGAGGCGACACCGTACTATGTTATATGTGCCACTAGCAGAATCGTGGCTCATCCGCTAGGCAACGGTAGGGCGCCACCCTCACTGTTCAGTCCCCAAAACTTCTTCTTCCATCAATAGTTCATTAACGGTGTATATAAGTTCCACCATGTTTTTCACTACAACGGTACAGCAAAGTATATTTTTTTAGCATTAAACTGTTATTATTTTATTGTCTAATCGTCACTACATATAACACCACCCATCATCACTACATATAACACTACCCATCATCACTACATATAACATCAACCATCATCACTCCATATAGCACCATCCATCATCACTACATATAACACCATCCATCATCACTACATATAACACCATCCATCATCACTACAGATCGGTAAAGTAATTTCAGAGATTCTCGTGCGGACACACAAACAAATAAACAAACAGACAGACAGAGAGACTTCTTTGTTATATATATATATATATATATATATATATATATATATATATATATATATATATATATATATATATATATATATATATATATATATATATATATATATATATATATATATATATATATATCATGTATCCACGTTTTCATTGTGGATTTACATGAAATATGGAACTTACACGTCTCTCTTACGCTGTGTCCTTAATCTGTCAACAACATCCTCATCTTCGCCCCATCTACCGTAACTACAAGAAGAGTTTGCTGAAGGCTCATAGTCTCAAAAACAAGTTGAAGTTTTTGAAAGATTGCAGAGATGATAAAATTGTTCCCAAGTCCTGTCTTCCAAGTAGACTAAGAAATCTGGACAATCAAGCATTCTCTGAGTTGGATAAGGTGTTGCTAGATTCCCTTATCAAGAGTTCAAGTGATAGTGTGAAATTAGCCTTCAAACACAATGCTCAGTGTAAAATACTTATGCAAAACAGTGTTTGTGTTGATAAGTGGCACACCATTCGTGATTTTGTATATCAACTTCTTAGTGAAACTGACAAAGCCCAAAAAAGAAGGTTAAATGCCAAATTAAATGCTCTGTTTGACGAGAGTTACTGGACCATATTGAGTGATCCATATTTGTTCATAAACTTATCATCTTATGATCTACAGACAAATGAGAAACTTGTTCTTGTTTTTGGTAGGAAGTTTTCTATCACTCAACGGTGTGTTAATCCGCTTACTCTTGCTAAAGGTTTAATCAACCTGGAAAAGAATAAGTCGTCAGATGTTACAAATGAAGATATTTCCATAGCTAAAGGTTGTATAGTTGTATACATAATGTTTTACATAAGAAATTTGTTTCAAACATTACAAAAAGATTTGAAACAGCCTTGATAAACTTGAAAAGAAATAAGAATATCCATATTACCAAGGCTGATAAGTCTAATGCTATTGTTATTTTGGATAAAAGTGACTACAATGATAAGATGAATTCATTACTTAGTGATGAAAGCACGTATTGTGAGCTTACGAAAGATCCCCTGGAAAATATTAATAAGTTATCTAATTCCAAAATGAAGATGTTATTGAAAAAGAACCCCGATCTCACCAAACAGCTCTCTCAAATCAATCCCACTTTACCTTATATGTATGGATTGATCAAAACACACAAGCTTAACAATCCATTACGTCCTATCGTGAGTTCTGTGGGTTCTGTTACTTACAAATTATCCAAATGACTGGTAAAGATGCTATCCCCTCTTACAGGCCAAATATCTAATTCACATATACACAATAACAGTGATTTAATTGATAAACTCAAGAAACACAATGAACCTTGCGAATTAATAAGTTTTGATGTAAATTCACTGTTCACTAGAGTACCTGTGAAAGACCTACTTTCATTTCTTAAGGATAAATTACAACTGTTAGGTTTAACTATTGAACATGATACTTTCCTCAAATTGATAGAGTTATGCGTAACTGACAATGTGTTTAGAGCAAATGGGAAGTTCTACAAGCAAATATTTGGCATGAGCATGGGTAATTGTCTTTCTGCTCCTCTAGCCTGTATTTATATGGAGTTTTTTGAGTCTAGATTACTACCCAATATAGTGGACTTTATTCCTCCATGGTATAGATATGTAGATGATGTTCTTTGTCTTTGGCCTAAAAACAGTGACCCATTGGAATTTTTAGACAAGCTTAATGATATTGTCCCAAGTATCACATTCAAAATTGAAAGAGAAATAAATGGATCCCTTCCATTCCTTGATATGCTTATCATGAGAAATGGCCAAAACTACAAATTTAAGGTATACAGAAGGCCCACACAGGTAGACAGTTTCATTCACTTTTTATCGAATCACCTGGAGTCTACCAAAATGTCAGTTTTTTCTGCTATGTTCTTAAGATGTCTGCGTATTTGTGACTCTGAATTTATTGACGATGTATTTAAACACATTCGTTCCATTGCACAGAAACTCGGGTACCCTTCTGTGTTTGTTGATCGTTGTTTTAAAAGGGCTAAAAAATCCTTTCATTCCTCTCAAACCAGACAAGTTCCTACACTTAAGAATATTTTGACTCTGCCCTATCGTAATGAATTTGTCCCGTTAGTTCGGTCCCTCAAGCTACTAAATATTAATGTTGTTTTCAAGTATGACTCAACCATTACCAATATGTTAATAAGAAATAACCCAAGTTTGAATGTAAATGGAAGTGTTTATTGTATTCCATGTACCAAATGTAATTGTAATTATGTAGGACAGAAAGGAAAAACACTGCAGCTCAGAATCAAACAACATAAGTACAATATCAGAACAGCATCTGAAAGCAGTGCCTTGTTCGTTCATGTTAGGAATAATAATCATCCCATTGCTTGGGAAAAAAGCTTAGAAGTATTTAAATCATCTTGTGTCACAGAAAGACTTCTGGTTGAAGCTAGTTTGATTAAGGAATTAAAATCAATAAACCTTAAGTGATGGTCAGTTCAAAACTGATAATATGTTACATAAATTTATTTGTCAGTGGCCCAAGGTTAAAAATGCTTTGAAAACCTTTGATCTAGAATTCTACATGTATGATAGTTACTTAGTGGGTCCCTTATTTTTGACCTGACCTGACTAGTCACGTCACCCCCCCTTCTCTTAAGCTCCTCTACGTGTGTGTTGGTGTGGGGATTAGTGGATGACATCATTATGACCTGACCTCATGTTTTTAAGGTCACCCTGTATATTTAAGCTTCTCTCTGTCTATGTAATCCAGTTGCCTCTGAAGATGTCTTGAATAAAGACGAAAGCTAAGGTGCTCCGTTGTTTCCCTTTCTCGTGTGATTTTATCAAGATATATATATATATATATATATATATATATATATATATATATATATATATATATATATATATATATATATATATATATATATATATATATGTATATATATATATATATATATATATATATACATACACACTATAATTCTTTCACAGGACGTTTGGCTGTGAGTCGATGGTTGCTCCAGGAAATCCCTCCAGTGCTTGGCTGAATGTCTGAGAACACTGCGGCTCCTGAGGTTTACCCCGTCATCTTGCCACATGCCAGACTGCCTTATATACCACCGCCTGTCACCTGTTCTCCTTGCACCCATAACGGCCTGGGACACATATGTCATCCTTTAAATTATATTTTAAATTTGTAATTCCTCTGCTCCTTTGTAGCTGAGGCTGCCGCTGTGCGTGTCTGTCTGTTACCCCACTGTGGCGTCCTCTTCCCTAATCTCAAGGTTTTTAGTTTTCCCAAACCAAGATCATTGTGCCTGTTGACAACCCTGTTCAACACACCGGCTGTAATTACCAGGAATCTAGTAAACTTAAGCATATGTCAGTTAACTCCTGGTGCACCGAAGCTTCTCAAGGCTTTAATGTAATTATTCAAGTTGTGCTTCATCTCTTCACGCCTGTGATGGTCTGCAGACTCGGCTCTTATCAAGGAATGATTGTTACTTCTAATATCTTCCAAGACATCAATACTTGTTGAAATATAAACTTTGTTACATATTATACACCCACCCACTCACACATACACCCACCCACACACACACACACACCCCCACACACACCCACACCCACCCACTCACACATACACCCACCCACACACACACACACACCCCCACACACACCCGCACA
>NW_024748812.1:0-8407 GCF_018991925.1 Homarus americanus
AGCCCCATCATAGAGTATAACCAAAGTCCCCTGATCAGCAGTATAACGAAGTCCTGAACAGGTGTAAAGGCCCCTGAACTTAGTATAACAATGAATTCCTGATCGAGCATAACAATGTCCCATGGTGGAAATTATATGAGAGTCCCCTCATCGAATATAACAAAGTCCCCTGATCGAGGTATAACAAAGTCCCTGCTGGGGTGTAAAGGCCCCTGATCCGAGTATAAAAAGTTTCTAATCTGAGTAAACAAGCCCCTGATCGGGAGTATATAAGGTCCCTGATCGAGTATAACAAAAACCCTGATTGAATTATAACAAAGGTCTCTGATCGAGTTTAAAGAAAGGCCCTGATCGAGTATAACAAAGGCCCTGATCCAGATATAACAAAGGCGCCTGAACGCATATAACAAGGCCCCTGATCGAAGAGTATAACAAATTTCCCTAATCTGAGTATAACAAAGCCTCCTGATCCCGAGTATAATAAGTCCATGATCCAGGGGTTAACCAGCCCCCTGATCAAGAGTATAACAAAAGGCCCTGATCGAGTATAAGACCCCTGGTCGAGTATAACAGGCGCCTGTTCGAGCATATAAAGTCCCCTGATCGAGTATAATGGCCCCTGATCGGAGTAAAACAAAGTCCTGATCGGAGTATAACAAAGTCTCACTCATCAGGGTGCTGGGCGCTCCTCTAATCCGAAATTAACAGGGCCTCTCAGTCCAGGGAGTTTAACAAAGGCCCTTGTTCCGAGTATAACAAAGGCCGCAAAAGAGAATATAACAAAGGCCGCCGATCAAGAGTATAACAAAGTCCCCTGATTGAGTATTACAGAGTCCCCTCATCCAGTATAACAAGGTCCCCTCATCAAGTACTAACAAAGGCCCTCATCATTATAACAAAGTCCCATGATCGAGTATAACAAAGTCCCCTCATCGAATACAACAAAGTCCCTGAGTCGAGTATAACCAAAGTCCCTGATCGGGTATAACGAATACAATTTGATTATAACAATGCCTCATCGGGTATAACAAAGTTTACTGGTCAGAGTGAAACAAAAGCTCCCTAATCGAAATTCTAACAAAGCTGATCAAGAGAGTATAACAAAGTTCCCTGATTGAGTATATCAAGGCCCTGATCAGAGTTTAACAAAAGCCCCTGATCAGTGTAACAAAGTCCTGGTGAGGTATAACAAGGCCCTGATCAAAGATATAACAAAACACCGGACATTATTATAACAAAGGCCCTGATCGAGTATAACAAATTTCCTAATCGAGTATAACAAAGCCCCTGATCAGGTATAGCAAAGTCCCTGATCGAGAATAACAAGTCCCTGATCGAGGGTATAACCAAAGCCCCAGATCAAGAAGTATAACAAAGGCTGATAAAGGTATAACAAGACCCTGAAGTGAGGTATAACAAAGGCGCCTGATCGAGTATAACAAAGTCCCCTGATCGAAGTATAACAGGGAGTCCCCTCGCCGATTATAACAATGTCCCATGATCCGGTATAAAAGTCCCTTATCGAATATAACAAAGAGGCCGCTGATCGAAAGGTATAACAAAAAGGCCCTGATCTGGTATAAGAAAGGCCACTGGTGAGTATAACAAAGTCCACTGATCGAGAGTATAACAAAGGCCACTGATCGAGTATAACAAAGTCCCCTGATCCTAGTAATTACAGAGTCCCCTGATCCAAATTATAACAAAGCCCCAGATGGGGTATATGGGCCCCCTGATCCAGGTATAACAAAGACCCTGGTGGGAGTATAACAAAAGAGCGCCTGATAAAGGTATAACAAAAGTCCCCTGATAAAGGTATAACAAGGCCCTCATGAGTATAACAAAGTCCCATGATCCAGTATAACAAAGGGTCCCTTATCGAATACAACAAAGTCCGCAGTCGGGCTGTAAGGCCCTGATCAGGTATAAGAAGGTCCTGATCGAGTATTACAGAGTCCCTGATCGAGTATAACAAGTCCCTCATCAGGTATAACAAAGCCCATCTGCAGTATAACAAGTCCCCTGATCAGGCGCTCCAAAGTCCCCAGTAAGATTATAACAAGGCCCCTGAACGAGTATAACAATGGCCCTGATCGGGCATAACAATGTCCCATGGTCGAGTATAACAAAGTCCCTCATCGAATATAACAAAGTCCCCTGATCGAGTATAACAAAGTCCCTGATCGAGAACAAAAGTCCCCAGAGTCGAGGTACTTAGCAAAGTCCCTGCACGATTATATCAAGGCCCTGATCAAAATTATAGCAAAGTTTCTGATCGAGTAAAACATAAAGCCCCTGATCGAGGTATAACCAAGTCCTGATCGAGTATAACAAAGTCCCTGATTGGGTATAACCAGGTCTCTCATCAGGTTTATAAAGGGACCCCTTATCGAGGTATAACAAGGCCCTGATCGAAGATATAACAAAGGCGCCTGATCGAGTATAAATAAGTTCCATGATCGAGTATAACAAAGTCCCCTCATCGAATATAACAAAGTCACCTTGATCGAGTATAACAAAGTCCCCTGATCGAGGAGAACAAAGTCCCTGATCGAGTTTAACATAGTCCCCTGAACGATTATAACAAAGGCCCCTGATCGAGTATAACAAAGGCCCCTGATCGAGTTGAACAAAGGCCCATGATCGAGTATAACAAAGTCCCCTGGTCGAGTATAACAAACTCTTGGTCGAGGAGTAACAAAGTCCCCTGATCGAGAGTAACAAAGTCCCTGATCGAGTATATAAATAAAGGACCCCTGACCGAGTTTAACAGTCCCTTGAACGATTATGCACAAAGGCCTTCATCAAGCATATAAATAAAGTCCCTTGAACGATTATAACAAAGGCTCCTGATCAAGTATAACAAAGCCCCCCTGATCGTGTATAACAAAGCCCCCTCATCGAGTATAACCATGTCCCCAGATCAAGTATAACAAAGTCCCCTGAACAAGAATAACAAAGTCCCCTGATCGAGTATAACAAAGTCCCCTCACCGAGTATAACAAAGTACCCTGATCGAGTATAGCAAAGTCCCCTGATCGGGTACAACAAAGGCCCCTGATCGAGTATAACAAAGTCCGCTGAACGAGTATAACAAAGTCCCCTGATCGAGTATAACAAGTTCCCTAATCGAGTATAACAAAGGCCCCTGATCGAGTATAACAAAGTCCCCTGGTCAAGTATAACAAACTCCCCTGGTCGAGTATAACAAAGTCCCCTGATCGAGTATAACAAAGTCCCCTGATAGAGTATAACAAAGTCCCGTGATCGAGTATAACAAAGGCCCCTGATCGAGTTTAACAAAGGCCCCTGATCGAGTATACCAAAGTCCCCTGGTCGAGAATAACAAAGGCCCCTCATCGAGTTTAACAAAGGCCCCTCATCGAGTATAACAAGGTCCCCTGGTCGAGTATAAGAAACTCCCCTGGTAGAGTATAACAAAGTCCCCTGATCGAGTATAACAAAGTCCCCTGATCGAGTATAACAAAGTCCCTTGAGCGATTATAACAAAGGCCCCTGATCAAGTATAACAAAGCCACCTGATCGTGTATAACAAAGCCCCCTTATCGAGTATAACAAAGTCCCCTGATCAAGTATAACAAAGTCCCCTGAACTAGTATAACAAACTCCCCTGATCGAGTATAACAAAGTCCCCTGAACGATTATAACAAAGGTCCCTGATCGAGTATAACAAAGTTCCCTGATCGAGTATAACAAAGCCCCTTGATCGAGTTCAACAAAGTCCCCTGATCGAATTTAACAAAGGCTCCTGATCGAGTATAACAAAGTCCCCTGGTCGAGTATAACAAAGGCCCCTCATCGAGTTTGAGAAAGGCCCCTCATCGAGTATAACAAAGTCCTCTGATCAAGTATAACACAGTCCCCTGAACGAGTATAACACAGTCCCCTGATCGAGAATAACAAAATCTGCTGATCGAGTATAACAAAGTCCCTGATCGAGTATAACAAAGTCCCCTGGTCGAGTATAACAAAGGCCCCTCATCGAGTTTAACAAAGGCCCCTCATCTAGTATAACAAAGTCCCCTCATGAAGTATAACAACGTCCCCTGAACGAGTATAACAAATTCCCCTGATCGAGAATAACAAAGTCCGCTGATCGAGTATAACAAAGTCCCCTGATAGAGTATAACAAAGTCCCCTGATCGAGTATAACAAAGGCCCCTGATCGAGTTCAACAAAGGCCCCTGATCGAGTATAACAAAGTCCCCTGGTCGAGTATAACAAAGACCCCTCATCGAGTTTAACAAAGGCCGTTGATCGAGTATAACAAAGTCCCCTGGTCGAGTATAACAAACTCCCCTGGTCGAGTATAACATAGTCCCCTGATCGAGTATAAGAAAGTCCCCTGATTGAGTATAACAAAGTCCCTTGAACGATTATAACAAAGGCCCCTGATCAAGTATAACACAGCCCCCCTGATCGTGTATAACAAAGCCCCCTTATCGAGTATAACAAAGTCCCCAGATCAAGTATAACAAAGTCCCCTGAACAAGTATAACAAAGTCCCCTGATCGAGTATAACAAAGTCCCCTCACCGAGTATAACAAAGTACCCTGATCGAGTATAGCAAAGTCCCCTGATCGGGTACAACATAGGCCCCTGATCGAGAATAACAAAGTCCGCTGAACGAGTATAACAAAGTTCCCTGATCGAGTATAACAAAGTTCCCTAATCGAGTATAACAAAGGCCCCTCATCGAGTATAACAAAGTCCCCTGGTCGAGTATAACAAACCCCTGGTCGAGTATAACAAAGTCCCCTGATCGAGTATAACAAAGTCCCTGATAGAGTATAACAAAGTAACCTGATCGAGTATAACAGCGCCCCTGATCGAGTTTAACAAAGGCCCCTGATCGAGTATAACAAAGTCCCCTGATCAAGTATAACAAAGTCCCCTGAACTAGTATAACAAACTCCCCTGATCGAGTATAACAAAGTCCCCTGAACGATTATATCAAAGGCCCCTGATCGAGTATAACAAAGTTCCCTGATCGAGTATAACAAAGCCCCTTGATCGAGTACAACAAAGTCCCCTGATCGAATTTAACAAAGGCCCCTGATCGAGTATAACAAAGTCCCCTGGTCGAGTATAACAAAGGCCCCTCATCGAGTTTAACAAAGGCCCCTCATCGGGTATAACAAAGTCCTCTGATCAAGTATAACAAAGTCCCCTGAACGAGTACAACACAGTCCCCTGATCGAGAATAACAAAATCTGCTGATCGAGTATAACAAAGTCCCTGATCGAGTATAACAAAGGCCACCTCATCGAGTATAACAAAGTCCCCTGATCGAGTATAACAAAGTCCCCTGATCGAGTATAACAAAGTCCCCTGAACAATTTTAACAAAGTCCCCTGATCGAGTATAACAAAGGCCCTCATCGAGTATAACAAAGTCCCCTGATGAAGTATAACAAAGTCCCCTGAACCAGTACAACAAATTCCCCTAATCGAGAATAACAAAGTCCGCTGATCGAGTATAACAAAGTCCCCTGATAGAGTATAACAAAGGCCCCTAATCGAGTATAACAAAGGCCCCTGATCGAGTTCAACAAAGGCCCCTGATCGAGTATAACAAAGTCCCCTGGTCGAGTAGAACAAAGGCCCATCATCGAGTTTAACAAAGGCCCCTCATCGAGTATAACAAAGTCTCCTGGTCGAGTATAACAAACTCCCCTGGTCGAGTATAACAAAGGCCCCTAATCGAATATAACAAAGGCGCCTGAACGAATATAACAAAGGACCCTGATCGAGTATAATAAAGTCCCTTGAGCGATTATAACAAAGGCCCCTGATCAAGTATAACAAAGCCCCCTGATCGTGTATAACAAAGCCCCCTTATCGAGTATAACAAAGTCCCCTGATCAAGTATAACAAAGTCCCCTGAACTAGTATAACAAACTCCCCTGATCGAGTATAACAAAGTCCCCTGAACGATTATAACAAAGGCCCCTAATCGAGTATAACAAAGTTCCCTGATCGAGTATAACAAAGCCCCCTGATCGAGTACAACAAAGTCCCCTGATTGAATTTAACAAAGGCCCCTGATCGAGTATAACAAAGTCCCCTGGTTGAGTATAACAAAGGCCCCTCATCGAGTTTAACAAAGGCCCCTCATCGAGTATAACAAAGTCCGCTGATCAAGTATAAGAAAGTCCCCTGAACAAGTATAACACAGTCCCCTGATCGAGAATAACAAAGTCTGCTGATCGAGTATAACAAAGTCCCCTGATCGAGTATAACAAAGTCCGCTGATCGAGGATAACAAAGTCCCCTGATCGAGTATAACAAAGTCCCCTGAACAAGTATAACAAAGTCCCCTGATCGAGTATAACAAAGGCCCCTCATCGAGTATAACAAAGTCCCCTGATCGAGTATAACAAAGTCCGCTGATCAGGTATAACAAAGTCCCCTGATCGAGTATAACAAAGTCCCCTGATCGAGTATAACAAAGGCCCCTGATCGAGTTTTACAAAGGCCCCTGATCGAGTATAAAAAAGTCCCCTGGTCGAGTATAACAAACTCCCCTGGTCGAGTATAACAAAGTCCCCTGACCGATTATAACAAAGTCCCCTGATCGAGTATAACAAAGTCACCTGAACAATTTTAACAAAGTCCCCTGGTCGAGTATAACAAAGTCCCCTGATCGAGTATAACAAAGCCCCCTCATCGAGTATAACAAAGCCCCTGATCGAGGATAACAAAGTCCTTGATCGAGTATAAAAAAGTCCCCTGATCGAGTATAACAAAGTCTCCTGATCAAGTTTAACAAAGTCCCCTGATCGAGTATAACAAAGGCCTCTGATCGAGTATAACAAAGTCCCATGATCGAGTATAACAAAGTCGATGAGTATAACAAAGGCCCCTAATCGAGTTTAACAAGACCCCTGATCCGAGAGTATAACAAAGTCCCTGATCCAGGTATAACAAACTCCCTGGTCGAGTATAACAAAGTCCCTGATCGAGTATAACAAAGTCCCCTGATCGAGTATAACAAAGTCCCTTGACCGATTATAACAAAAGCCCCTGATCAAGTATAACAAAGCCCTTTCATCGTGTATAACAAAGCCCCCTCATCGAGTATAACAAACTCCCCTGATCAAGTATAACAAAGTTCCATGAACGAGTATAACAAAGTCCCCTGAACGATTATAACAAAGGCCCCTGATCGTATAACAAAGTTCCCTGATCGAGTATAACAAAGCCCCTGATCGAGTACAACAAAGTCCCCTGATCGAGTATAACAAAGGCCCCTGAACGAGTATAACAAAGGCCCCTGGTCGAGTATAACAAAGGCCTTTCATCGAGTTAAACAAAGGCCCCTCATCGAGTATAACAAAGTCCCCTGATAAAGTATTACAAAGTCCCCTGAACGAGTATAACAAAGTCCCATGATAGAGAATAACAAAGTCCGCTGATCGAGTATAACAAAGTCCCCTGATCGAGTATAACAAAGGCCCCTCATCGATTACAACAAAGGCCCCTAATGGAGTTTAACAAAGGCCCCTGATCGAGTATAACAAAGTCCCCTGGTCGAGTATATCAAGCTCCACTGGTCGAGTATAACAAAGTCCCCTGATCGAGTATAACAAAGTCCCCTGATCGAGTATAACAAAGTCCACTGAACGAATATAACAAATTCCCATGGTCGAGTATAACAAAGGCCCCTCATCGAGTTTAACAAAGTCCCCTGTTCAATTATAACAAAGTCCCCTGAACGATTATAACAAAATCCCCTGGTCGAGTATAACAAAGGCCCCTCATCGAGTGTAACAAAGTCCCCTGATCGAGTACAACAAAGTCCCCTCATCGAGTATAACAAAGTCCCCTGGTCGAGTAAAACAAACTCCCCTGGTCGAGTATAACAAAGTCCCCTTATTGAGTATAACAAAGTCCCCTGATCGAGTATAACAAAGTCCCCTGAACGATTATAACAAAGTCTCCTGGTCGAGTATAACAAAGGCCCCTCATCGAGTATAACAAAGTCCCTGATCAAGTATAACAAAGTCCCCTCAACGAGTATAACAAAGTCCCCTGATCGAGTATAACAAAGGTCCCTGATGGAGTATAACAAAGCCCCCTGATCGAGTACAACAAAGTCCCCATATCGAGTTTAACAACGGCCCCTGATCGAGTATAACAAAGGCCCCTGATCGAGTATAACAACGTCCCCTGATCGAGTATAACAAAGTCCGCTGATCGAGTATAACAAAGTCCCCTGTTCGAGTATAACAAAGTCCCCTGATCGAGTATAACAATGGCCCCTGATCGAGTTTAACAAAGGCCACTGATCGAGTATACCAAAGCCCCCTGGTCGAGTTTAACAAAGGCCCCTCATCGAGTATAACAAAGTCCCCTGATCAAGTATGACAAAGTCCTCACCGAGT
>NW_024748813.1:0-15796 GCF_018991925.1 Homarus americanus
CTCCCAGGTACAGCCCTGACATTCCCAGGTACACCACTGACACTCTCAGGTACATCTCAGACACTGCCAGGTACATCTCGGCCTCCCATGCACCCTGACACTTCAGGTACACCTCTGACACTCCCAGGTACCTCAGACACTCCCAGGTACACCTCTGACACTCCCAGGTACACCTCTGACACTCCCAGGTACACCCCATGCTCCCAGGAACACCTCCCGACACTCCCAGGTACACCTCAGACACTCCCAGGAACACCTCTGACACGCCAGGTACACCTCTGTCACTCCCAGGTACACCTCTGACCTCCCAGGTGCACCCCTCAGACACTCCTAGGTACACCTCTGACACTCCCAGGTACACCCCTGACACTCCCAGACCTGACCCTCCCAGGAACACCTCTGACCTCCCAAGTACACCTCAGACACTCCCAGGTACACCTCTGACACTGCCAGGTACACATCTGACACTGCCAGGTACACCCCTGACACTCCCAGGTACACCTCAGACACTCCCAGGTACACCTCTGACACTCCCAGGTACAACTCTGACACTCCCAGGTACACCACAGACACTACTAAGTACACCTCAGACACTCCCAGGTACACCTCAGACACTCCCAGGTGCACCTCTGACCTGGTACACCTCTGACCTCCAGGTACACCTCTGACACTCCCAGGTACACCTATGACACTCTCAGGTACAGCCCTGACATTCCCAGGTATACCACTGACACTCCCAGGTACATCTCAGACACTGCCAGGTACACCTCTGACACTCCCATGTACACACCTGACACTTCCAGGTACACCTCTGACACTCCCAGGTACACCTCAGACACTCCTAGGTACACCTCTGACACTCCCAGGTACACCCCTGACACTCCCAGGTACACCCCTGACACTCCCAGGAACACCTCCGACCTCCAGGTACACCTCAGACACTCCCAGGAACACCTCTGACATTGCCAGGTACACCCCTGACACTGCCAGGTACACCTTTATCACTCCCAGGTACATCTCCGATACTCCCAGGTACACCTCTGACACTCCCAGGTACACCTCTCACACTCCCAGGTACACCTCCGATACGCCCAGGTACACCTCTGGCTCTCCCAGGTATACCTCAGACACTCCCAGGTACACCTCTGACACTCCCAGGTACACCTCCGACACTCCCAGGTACACCTCCGACACCCCCAGGTACACCCCTGACCTCCCAGGTACTCCTCAGACACTGGTACACCCCTGACACTCCCAGGTACACCTCTGACACTGCCAGGTACACCTCTGACACTCCAGGTACACCCTGACACCCCCAGGTACACCCTGACACTCCCAGGTACACCTCAGACACTCCCAGGAACAACTCTGACACTCCCAGTGTACACCCCTGACACTCCCAGGTACACGCCTGACACTCTCAGGAACACCTCCGACACTCCCAGGAACACCTCTGACACTCCCAGGTACACCTTTGACACTCCCAGTTACATCTCCGTCACTTCCAGTTACACCCCTGACACTCCCAGGTACACCTCTCATACTCCCAGGTTCACCTCTGACACTCCCAGGTAAACCTCAGACACTCCAAGGTGCACCTCTTACACTCCCAGGTACACCTCTGACACTCCCAGGTACACCTCTGACACTCCCAGGTACACCTCTGACACTCCCAGGTACACCTCTGACACTCCCAGGTACATCTCAGACACTCCCATTTTCACCTCCGACACTCCCAGTTACACCTCCGACAATCCCAGTTACACCCCTGAAACTCCCAGGTACACCCCTGACACTCCCAGGTACACCCCTGACATTCCCAGGTACACCTCTGACACTACCAGGTACACCTCTGTCACTCCCAGTTACACCTTCGACACTCCCAGTTACACCCCTGACACTCCCAGGTACACCTCTGACACTCCCATGTACACCTCTGACACTGCCAGGTACACCTCTGACACTCCCAGGTACACCTCCGATACTCCCAGGTACACCTCCGATACTCCCAGGTACACCTCCGACACTCCCAAGTACTCCTCTGACACTCCGAGGTACACCACAGACACTCCCAGGTACACCCCTGACACTCCCAGGAACACCTCCGACACTCCCAGGTACACCTCAGACACTCCCAGGTACACCTCTGACATTGCCAGGTATACCTATGACACTGCCAGGTACACCTTTATCACTCCCAGGTACACCTCCGATACTCCAAGGTACACCTCTGACACTCCCAGGTACACCTCTGACACTCCCAGGTACTCTTCTGACACTCCCTGGTACACACCTGACACTCCCAGGTACACCTCATACACTCCAAGTTGCACCTCAGACACTCCCAGGTATACTTCTGACACTCCCAGGTACACCTCTGGCCTCCAGGTGCTCCTCCTGACACTCCCAGGTACTCCTCTGACACTCCCTGGTACACCTGACACTCCCCAAGGTGCACCACCCCAACACTCCCAGGTACACCTCTGGCACTCCCTGGTACACCTCTGACACTCCCAGTTACAAGTCTGACACTCCCAGGTACACCTCAGACACTCCCAGGTACACCTCAGACGCTCCCAGGTACACCTGAGACACCCCCAGGTGCACCTCTGACGCTCCCAGGTACACCTCTGACACTCCCAGGTAAACCTCTGACATTCCCAGGTACCCTTCTGACACTCCGAGGTACACCTTCGACACTCCCAGGTACACCTCTGACAATGCCAAGTACACCTCTGACACTTCCAGGTACACCTCTGACACTCCCAGGTACACCTCTGACTTTCCCAGGTACTCCTCTGACACTCCCTGGTACAATCCTGACACTCCCAGGTACACCTCATACACTCCCAGGTACACCTCTGACACTCCCAGGTACACCTTCGACACTCCCAGGTACACCTCTGATAATGCCAGGTACACCTCTGACACTCACAGGTACACCTCCGACACACCCAGATACACCCCTGACACTCCCCGGTACTCCTCAGACACTCCCTGGTACACCCCTGACACTCCCAGGTACACCTCTGACACTCCCAGGTACACCTCAGACACTCCCAGGTACACCTCTCACACTCCCAGGTAAACCTCCGATACGCCCAGGTACACCTCTGGCTCTCCCAGGTATACCTCAGACACTCCCAGGTACCTCGAACACTCCCAGGTACACCTCCTGCCTCCCAGTGTACACCCCTGACACTCCCAGGTACACCCCTGACACTCCCAGGAACACCTCCGACACTCCCAGGTACACCTCAGACACTCCCAGGTACACTTCAGACGCTCCCAGGTACACCTCAGACACCCCCAGGTGCACCTCTGACACTCCCAGGTACACCTCTGACACTCCCAGGAAAACCTCTGACATTCCCAGGTACCCTTCTGACACTCCGAGATACACCTTCGACACTATCAGGTACACCTCTGACAATGCCAAGTACACATCTGACACTTCCAGGTACACCTCTGACACTCCCAGGTACACCTCTGACTTTCCCAAGTACTCCTCTGACACTCCCTAGTACACTCCTGACACTCCCAGGTACACCTCATACACTCCCAGGAACACCTCTGACATTGCCAGGTACAAGTCTGTCACTCCCAGGTACACCTCTGACACTCACAGGTACACCTCAGACACTCCTAGGTACACCTCTGACACTCCCAGGTACACCCCTGACACTCCCAGGTACACCCCTGACACTCCCAGGGACACCTCTGACACTCCCAAGTACACCTCGGACACTCCCAGGTACACCTCTGCTGCCAGGTACACATCTGACACTGCCAGGTACACTGACACTCCCAGGTACACCTCAGACACTCCCAGGTACACCTCTGACCTCCCAGGTACAACTCTGACTCCCAGGTACCACCAGACACTACTAAGTACACCTCAGACACTCCCAGGTACACCTCAGACACTCCCAGGTGCACCTCTGACACACCAAACCTCTGACACTCCCAGGTACACCTCTGACACTCCCAGGTACACCTGGCCTCCCAGGTACCCAGCCTGACATTCCCAGGTACACCACTGACACTCCCAGGTACATCTCCAGACACTCCCAGGTACACCTCTGACACTCCCATGTACACCCTGACACTCCCAGGTTACCTCTGACCTCCCAGGTGCACCTGAACCTCCTAGGTGCACCTCTGACACCTCCCAGGTACACCCCTGACACTCCCAGGTACACCCCTGACCTCCCAGGAACACCTCCTGACCTCCCAGGTGCACCTCAGACACTCCAGGTACACCTCTGACACTCCCAGGTACACCTCCGATACTCCCAGGTACCTCCGACACTCCCAGGTACACCTCAGACACTCCCAGGTGCCACTCTAACCACAGGTGCACCTCAGACACTCCCAGGTACACCTCTGACACTCCCAGGTACACCTCTGACACTCCCAGGTACACCCATGACACTCCCAGGTACACCTCAGACACTCCCAGGTACACCTCCTGAGCCTCCCAGGTACACCTCTGACCTCCCAGGTACACTCTGACATCCAGGTACACCTCTGACACTCCCAGGTACACCCCTGACATTCCAGGTACACCACTGACACTCCCAGGTACATCTCAGACACTCCCAGGTACACCTCTGACACTCCCATGCACCCCTGACACTTCCAGGTGCACCTCTGAAGCACTCCCAGGTGCCTCAGACTCCTAGGGTGCACCTCTGACCTCGTACTACCTCAGGTACCCTGACACTCCCAGATACACCTCCGACACTCCCAGGTGCACCTCAGACACTCAGGCACACCTCTGACTTGCGGTCAAGTCACCTGCTCACTCTCAGGTACACCTCTGACACTCCCAGGTACACCTCAGACACTCCTAGGTACACCTCTGACACTCCCAGTACACCCTGACCTCCCAGGTACCCTGACACTCCCAGGAACACCTCTGACACTCCCAGGTACCTCTGACACTCCCAGGTACACCTCTGACACTGCCAGGTACACATCTGACACTCCCAGGTACACCCCTGACACTCCCAGGTACACCTCAGACACTCCCAGGTACCTCCTGACACTCCCAGGAACACCTCTGACACTCCCATGTACCTGCCACAGACACTACTAAATTACCTCAGACACTCCCAGGTACACCTCAGACACTCCCAGGTGCACCTCTGACACTCCCAGGTACCTCTGACCTCCCAGGTGCTTCTCTGACACTCCCTGGTACTTCTCTACACCTCCCAGGTACACCTCTGCCTCCCAGGTACACCTCCTGACAGCCTCCCAGGTACACCTCTGACACTCCCAGGTACACCTCCGACACTCCCAGGTACACCTCCGACCTCCCAGGTTACACCTCCTGACACTCTCAGAATCACCTCTGACACTCCCATGTACACGTCTGACACTCCCAGGTACACCTCTGACACTCCCAGGTACACCTCAGAACCCCCAGGTGCACCTCCGACACTCCCAGGTACACCTCCGACCTCCCAGGTACACCTCAGACACTCCCAGGAACACCTTACTCTCCCAGGTACTCCTCAGACACTCAGGCTACACCTCCTGACACTCCCAGGTACACCTCTGAGACTCCCAGGTACACCTCCGATGCTCCCAGGTACACCTTCGACACTCCCAGGTACACCCATGACACTCCCAGGTACTCCTCTGACACTCCCTGGTACACCTCTGACACTCCCAGGTACTCCACTGACACTCCCAGGTGCACTGCTCTGACACTCCCTGGTACTTCTCTGACCTCCCAGGTACACTCCAGACACTCCCAGGTACACCTCAGATACTCCAGGTATCACCTCTGACACTCCCAGGTACACCATGACCTCCCAGGTACACCGCTGACATGCCAGGTACACCGCTGACACTCCATGTACACCTCCACACCTTCCAGGTACACCTAGGCCTCCCAGGTACATCTCAGACACTGCAGGTACACCTCTGACCTCCCATGTACACCCCTGACACTTCCAGTGCACACCTCTGACCCTCCCAGGTACACCTCAGACACTCCTAGGTACACCTCTGACACTCCAGGTGCACCTTTGACCTCCCAGTACACCCCTGACACTCCCAGGACACCCTCCGACCTCCCAGGTGCCTCAGACACTCCCAGCACTCCCAGGAACACCTCTGACACCAGGTACAAGTCTGTCACTCCCAGGCCACCTCTGACACTCACAGGTACCTCAGACACTCCTAGGTACACCTCCCAGCACTCCCAGGTACACCCCTGGCCTCCCCAGGTACACCCCTGACCTCCCGAGACACCTCTGACACTCCCAAACCACCTCCGGACACTCCCAGGTACCACCTCTGACACCGCCGGGTACACATCTGACACTGCCAGGTACCCTGACACTCCCAGGTACACCTCAGACACTCCCAGGTACACCTGACACTCCCAGGTACAATCTGACACTCCCATGTGCACCACAGACACTGTTTACCTCAGACACTCCCAGGTGCCACCTCGAACACTCCCAGGTACCTCACAACCTCCCAGAGTACACCTCCCAGCACTCCAGTACTTCTCTGACACTCCTGGTGCTTCCATAAAGCACTCCCAGGTACACCTCTGACACTCCCAGGTACACCTCCTGACACTCCCAGGTACATCTCTGACACTCCCAGGTACCTCCGACACTCCCAGAGTACCACCTCCGACACTCCCAGGTTACACCTCTCTGACACTCTCAGAATCACCCCTCTGACACTCCCATGTACCCGTGACACTCTGAGTACCTCAGCACTCCAGGTACACCTCAGACACTCCCAGGTACCTCCGACACTCCCAGGTACACCTCCGGCACTCCCCAGTGCCCCTCCACGACACTCCCAGGAACACCCCTAACTCTCCCAGGTACTCCTCAGACACTCCGAGCTACACCTCTGACACTCCAAACACACCTCTGACTTACTCCCAGGTACACCTCCGATGCTCCCAGGTACACCTTCGACACTCCAGGTACACCCGCAACCTCCCAGGTACTCCTCTGTGCTCCCTGGTACACCTCTGACACTCCAGGTACTCCACTGACCTCCCAGGTACTGCTCTGGCCTCCTGTGGTACTTCTCCTGACTTACTCCCAGGTACACCTCAGCACTCCCAGAGTACACCTGAATACTCCCAGGTGGCACCTCTGACCTCCCAGGCCACACGCTGACACTCCCAGGTACACCGCTTCCCAGGTACGCTGATGACACTCCATGTGCACCTCACACACTTGGGCCACACTCTGAACCTCCAGGTACACCTCTGATACTCCCAGGTACCCACCTCCTGACCTCCCACTTACACCTCAGACACTCCCCAGGTACACACTCTCCCACAATCCCAGGTACACCTCCTGACACTGCCAGGTACACATCTGACACTGCCAGGTGCACCCCTGACCTCCAGGTACACCTCAGACACTCCAGGCCCCTCAGGCACTCCCAGGTACAACTCTGACACTCCCAGGTACACCACAGACGCTACTAAGTACACCTCGAACACTCCCAGGTACACCTCAGACACTCCCAGGTGCACCTCTGACATGCCAAATTACCTCTGACACTCCCCAGGTACCTCGGCCTCCCAGGCCCTGCCTCGGCACTCTCAGGTACAACCCACAACATTCCAGGTATACCACTGACACTCCCAGGTACATCTCGGGCACTACCAGGTACACCTCTGACTTGCTCAGGCCTCCCAACCTCCAGGTACACCTCTGACACTCCCAGGTACACCTCTGAGCCTCCCAGTGCCCTCCGACACTCCCAGGTACCTCCGACACTCCCAGGTTACACCTCTGACACTCTCAGAGATCACCTCTGTGCTCTTGCCCACGTCCTGACACTCCCAGGTACACCTCTGACCTCCCAGGTACACCTCCAGACACTCCCAGTACACCTCCGACACTCCCAGGCACACCTCCGACACTCCCAGGTACACCTCCGACACTCCCAGGAACACCTGACTCTCAGGTACTCCTCAGACCTCCTTGGTACACCACTTGGCTCCCAGGTACTCCTCCTGGCCTCCCTGGTACGCGGCCTCCCAGGTACTCCACCCCAGGCACTCCCAGGTACTGCTCATGCTCCCTGGTGCTTCTCTGACCCCTCCCAGGTACACCTCAGACACTCCCAGGTACACCTCAGATGCTCCCAGGTATGCCTCTAGCCTCCCAGGTACACCGCCCCGGCCTCCCAGGTACACCGCCCCAGGCCCTGCCGGGTACACCACATGGCCTCACTTGCCTCCACACTTCAGGTACACCTCCAGACACTCCCAGGTACACACCTGATGCTCCAGGTACCTCCTGACACTCCCACTTCCCACACCTCAGACACTCCCAGGTACCTCTCACACTCCCAGGTACACCTCCTGGCCTGCCAGGTGCACATCTGACACTGCCCAGGTACACCCTGACACCTCCCAGGTACCTCAGACACTCCCCAGGCCTCCTGACCTCCCAGGTACAACTCTGACACTCCCAGGTACACCACAGACACTACTAAGTACACCTCAGACACTCCCAGGTACACCTCAGAACACTCCCAGGTGCACCTCTGACATACCCATTTTTTACCTCCTGACCTCCCAGGTACACCTCTGACCTCCCAGGCACACCTATGACACTCTCAGGTATAGCCCTGACATTCCCAGGTATACCACCCCAACCTCCCAGGTACATCTTAGACACTGCCAGTGCACCTCTGACATTCCCATGTACACCCCTGACACTTCCAGGTACACCTCTGAAGCACTCCCAGGTACACCTCAGACACTCCTAGGTACACCTCCTGAGCACTCCCAGGTACACCCCTGACACTCCAGGTACACCCCTGACACTCCCAGGAACCTCCGACACTCCCAGGTACACCTCAGACACTCCCAGGAACCTCTGACATTGCCAGGTACACCCCTGACACTGCCAGTGCCTGCCTATCACTCCCAGGTACATCCTCCGATCTCCCCGGGTACACCTCTGACCTCCCAAGTGCTCCTCTGGCCTCCCAGGTGCTCCTCTAACACTCCTGGTACACCTGACTTGCTCCCAGGTACCACCCCAGCACTCCCAGGAACACCTCCGGCCTCCCAGGTACCTCAGGCCTCCCAGACACCTCACAACATTACCAGGTACAAGTCTGTCACTCCCAGGTACCTCCCCCAGCACTCACAGGTGCCTCCAGACACTCCTGCATTACACCTCCTTGCTCCAGGTACACCCCCTGGCCTCCCAGGTACACCCCCTGACCTCCCAGGGGCACACCTCTGACACTCCAGGCACCTCGGACACTCCAGGTACACCTCTGAGCCTTTGGTGCACACATCCAAGAGTACACCCTGACCTCCAGGTACACCTCAGACACTCCCAGGTACACCTCTGACCTCCCAGGTACAACTCTGGCCTCCCATGTACACCACAGACACTACTAAGTACACCTCAGACACTCCCAGGTGCCTCAGACACTCCCAGGTGCACCTCTGGCCTCCCCAGGTACACTCTGGCCTCCAGGTGCTTCTCTGACCTCCTGGTGCACTTCTCTGACTTGCTCCCAGGTACACCTCCTGGCTCCCAGGTACACCTGGCCTCCCAGGTACACCTCTGACACTCAGGTACCTCCATGCTCCCAGGTACACCTCCGACCTCCCAGGTTACACACCTCTGACACTCTCAGAATCACCTCTGACCTCCCATGTGCCGTCTGGCCTCCCAGGTACACCTCTGACTTGCTCTCCCAGGTACACCTCAGGGCTCCCAGTGCACACCTCCGACACTCCCAGGTACACCTCCGACCTCCCAGGTACACCTCCGACCCCTCCCAGGAACACCCCTAACTCTCCCAGGTGCTCCTCAGACCTCCGGAAGGCCCCACTCCCTCCCAAGCACCTCTGACCTTGCTCCCAGGTACACCTCCGATGCTCCCAGTACCCCTTCCCGACCTCCCAAGTACACCCCATGACACTCCCAGGTGCTCCTCTGACACTCCTGGTGCATCTGACACTCCCAGGTGCTCCACTGACACTCCAGGCTGCTCTGGCCTCCTGGTGCTTCTCTGACTGCTCCCAGGTACACCTCCAGACACTCCCAGGTACACCTCAGATACTCCCAGGTATGCCTCCCAAACACTCAGTGCCTGTGCTCCCAGGTACCGCCCCAGCCATGCCAGGTACACACTGACACTCCATCATGCCTCACACACTTCAGGTACACCTCAGACACTCCCAGGTACACCTCTGATGCTCCCAGGTACACCTCTGACACTCCCACTTACACCTCAGACACTCCCAGGTACACCTCTCTCACAATCCCAGGTACACCTCTGGCCTGCCCAGGCCCACATCTGGCTTGCCTGCCAGGTACCCTGGCACTCCCAGGTACACCTCAGGCACTCCCAGGTACACCTCCTGACACTCCCAGGTACAACTCTGACACTCCCAGGTACACCACAGACACTACTAAGTACACACCTCAGACACTCCCAGGTACCCTCAGACACTCCCAGGTGCCTCTGACATACCAGGTACACACCTCCTGACACTCCCCAGGTACACCTCTGACCCTCCCAATTTTCATGACTCTCAGGTGGCCTGGCATTTACAGGTATACCACTGACACTCCCAGGTACATCTCGAACACTGCCAGGTACACCTCTGACACTCCCAGGTACCTCTGACACTCCCAGGTACACCCCTCCTGGCCTCCAGGTACACCTCTGACACCTACCAGGTACACCTCCGACACTCCCAGGTACACCACAGACACTACTAAAGCCCACCTCGAACCTCCCAGGTGCACCTCCAGACACTCCCAGGTGCACACTCTGACTGCCAGGTACCCACCCCTCCTGACACTCCCAGGTACACCTCTGACACTCCCAGGTACACCTGCTGTGCTCTCAGGTACAGCCTGACATTCCCAGGTATACCACCTGACCTCCCAGGTACATCTCAGACGCACCAGGTACCTCCACGACACTCCCCAGGTTACACCTCCTGACACTCTCAGGAATCACCTCCCAGCACTCACGCATGTACACGTCTGACACTCCCAGGTACACCTCTGGCCTCCCAGGTGCACCTCGAACTGCTCAGGTACACCTCCGACACTCCCAGGTACACCTCCACGCCTCCCAGGCACCTCAACACTCCCAGGCTTCCCTGACTCTCCCAGGTACTCTCAGACCTCCTTGGTACACCACCAACCTCCCAGGTACTCCTCCCAGCACTCCCTGGTACACCTCCCCAACCTCCCAGGTACTCCACTGGCCTCCCAGGTACTGCTCTGACACTCCTGGTACTTCTCTGACACTCCCAGGTACCTCCAGACACTCCCAGGTACACCTCCAGATACTCCAGGTATGCCTCCTGACACTCCCAAATTTTGCCCCAGCACTCCCAGAGTACACCGCCCCAGCCCTGCCAGGTACACCATGACACTCCATGTGCACCTCACACACTTCCAGGTACACCTCAGACACTCCCAGGTACACCTCAGTACTCCCAGGTACACCTCCTGACCTCCCACGCCACCTCAGACACTCCCAGGTACACCTCTCACACTCCCAGGTACACCTCTGACACTGCCAGGTACACATCTGACACTGCCAGGTGCACCCTGACACTCAGGTACACCTCAGACACTCCCAGGTACTCTGACACTCCCAGGTACAACTCACAAGCCTCCCAGGTACCTGAGACTGCTACTAAGTACCTCAGACACTCCCAGGTACCTCGAACCTCCCAGGTGCACCTCCCAACATACCAGTACACTCGGCACTCCCAGGCCTCCTGACACTCAGGCCACACCTATGACACTCTCAGGTACAACCCTGACATTCCCAAACCACCACTGACACTCCAGGCATCTTGAACACTGCCAGGTACCTCTGACATTCCCATAGCCACCCCTGACACTTCAGGTACACCTCTGACACTCCCAGGTACACCTCCAGACACTCCTAGGTACACCTCTGACCTCCCAGGTACACCCCTGACACTCCCAGGTACACCCTGACCTCCCAGGAACACCTCCGACACTCCCCAGGTACCCCATGGGCCTCCCAGGGAACACCTCTGAGCATTGCCAGGTACCCCTGGCCTGCTGCCAGGTACACCTTATCACTCCAGGTACATCTCCGATGCTCCCAGGTACACCTCTGACCTCAATGCTCCTCTGGCCTCCCAGGTACTCCTCTAACACTCCTGGTACACACCTGACACTCCAGGTACTGCAGCACTCCCAGGTACACCTCTGGCACTCCCAGGTACCTCTGACACTCACAGGTACAGTCTGACACTCCCAGGCACATCTCAGACACTCAAAGGTTGCACCTCCAGGCACCCCAGGTGCACCTCTGACATTTCCAGGTACACCCCTGGCCTCCCAGACTAAACCTCTGACTTGCTCCCAGGTGCACCTCTGTGCAATCCAGGTACACCTCTGACACTCCCAGGTACACCTCCGAAACTCCCAGGTACACCTCCGTGCTCCCAGGTACACCTCAGACACTCCCAGGTACACTTCTGAACAACCCAGGTACACCCCTCAGACACTCCAGGTACACCCTCCTGACACTGCCAGGTACACCTCTGACACCATTACACCCCCTGACTCCCAGGTACACCTCAGACGCTCCCAGGTACACCTCTGACACTCCCAGGTACCTCTGACACTCCCAGGTTTCCAACTCTGGCCTCCAGGTACACCTCCTGACACCCCAGGTACACCTGACACTCTCAGGTACACCCCTGACACTCCCAGAGTCACACACCTCCGATGCCTTGGTGTTACACCTCTGGCTCTCCCAGGTATACCTCAGACACTCCCTAGGTACACCTGTCTCCAGAGTGAGCCCAGAACCTCCAGGTACACTAAGCCTCCCAGGTACACGTCTGACACTCCCAGGTACACCTCTGACACTTCCTGGTACACCTCAGACACTCCCAGGTACACCTCGAACACTCACAGGTACACCTCAGACACTCCCAGGTACACCCCTGACACTCCCAGGTACACCTCTGACACTCCCAGGTACACCTCTGACACTCCCAGACAGACCCCAGAACCTCCCAGGTACCTCTGACATTCCCAAGTACACCACTGAGCACAACCTGGTACACCTCTGGCACTCCCAGGTACACCTCTGACTGCTTGCTTACTCCAGGTACACCTCAGACACTCCGAGGTACACCTTTGACACTCCCAGAGTACCTCGAACTCTCCAGGTGCACCTCTGACACTCCCAGTACACCTCTGACCTCCCAGGTACATCCTGATTCTCCCAGGTACACCTCTGACTTGCTGTGTAACACTTCTGACACTCCCAGGTTACACCCCCAACTCTCCAGATCACCACTGAACTCCCAGGTACGTCTGACACTCCCAGGTACACCTCTGACACTCCCCAGGTACCTCAGACACCCCCAGGTACACCTCTCACCTCCCAGGTGCACCTCCGATGCATGGGCCACCTCTGGCTCTCCCCAGGTATACCACAGACACTCCAGGTACACCTCTGGCCTCCCAGGTGCACCTTCGACACTCCCAGGTACACCTCCGACAATCAAAAGGTACACCCTGGCCTCCCAGGTACTCCTCAGACACTCCCTGGTACAACCCTGACACCTCCCAGGTACCTCCTACAGCACTCGGTACTCACAATCTCTAGGTACTTCTCTGGCCTCCTAGTACTTCTCTGACACTCCCAGGTACCTCTGGCCTCCCATTTTACTCTGACACTCCCAGGTACCTCTGACCTCCCAAGAGTACCTCCGACCTCCCAGGTACACCTCCGGCTGCTCCCAGGTTACACCTCTGACACTCCTCAGAATCACCTCTGGCTTGCTCCCATGTGCCCGTCTGACCTCCCAGGTACCTCTGACACTCCCAAGAGTACCTCAGACACTCCCAGGTACACCTCCGACACTCCCAGGTACACCTCCGACACTCCCAGGTACACCTCCGACACTCCCAGGAACACCCCGGCTCTCCAGGTACTCCTCAGACACTCCTTGGTACACCATGACCTCCCAGGTACACCTCTGACACTCCCAGGTACTCCTGGGCCCTCCCAGGTACTCCTCCATGCTCCCTGTTGCTTCTCTGAGCCTCCCAGGTACCTCTGACCTCCAGGCTACACCTCTGACCTCCCAAGCACACCTCAGCCTCCAGGTACACCTCGATGCTCCCAGGTACACAGCCTTCGACACTCCCAGGTTACATCAACCTCCGTGCTCCTCTGGCCTCCCTGGTACACCTCTGACACTCCCAGGTACTCCACGGCCTCAGGTACTGCTCTGACACTCCCAGGTACTTCTCTGACCTCCCAGGTACACCTCAGACTTCTCCCAGGTACCTCAGATACTCCCAGGTATGCCTCTGACACTCCCAGGAACACCGCCCGGCACTCCCAGGTACCACTTGGCTGCCAGGTACACCATGACACTCCATGCACCTAACACTTCCAGGTACACCTCAGGGCACTCAGGTACACCTCCTGACACTCCCAGGTACACCTCTGACACTCCCACTTACCTCAGACACTCCCAGGTACACCTCTCCACACACTCCCAGGTACACCTCAGACACTCCCCAGGTACCGCCTTGAGCCCACCACCGGGTACACCGCCCAGAGCACTCTGTGTACACCTAACACACTTCCAGGGTACACCTCAGACACTCCAGGTACCTCTGGTCTCCCAGGTACCCCTCTGACCTCCACCCACCTCAGACACTCCCCTGGTACCTCTCACACACTCCAGTACACCTCCCGATACCTTGAATACACCTCTGGCTCTCTAGTACTCACATCAAACACTCCCAAATACACCTTCCCAGCCTCCCCAAGTACACCTTCGACACTCCCAGGTACCTCCGACACTCCCAGGTACACCCCTGGCCTCCCCAGTACTCCTCAGAGCACTCCCTGGTACACCCCTGACACTCCCAGGTACACCTCCTGACACTCCCAGGTACTCCACTGATAATCCCAGGTACTCGTCTGGCCTCCCAGCCTCTGACACTCCCAGGTACCTACCTCTGACACTCCCAGGTACACTTCTGACACTCCCAGGTACACCTCTGACACTCCCAGATACACTTCCGACACTCCCTGGTACACCACTGACACTCCAGGTACACCTCTGACACTCCCAGATCTCCCACTGACACTCCCAGGTACTGCTCTGACACTCCCTGGTACTTCTGACCTCCCAGGTACACCTCCGATAATCCCAGGTACACCTTGACCTCCCAGGTGCCCTCTGACACTCCCAGGTACTCTTATGACCTCCCTGGTCACACTACTGACACTCCCAGGTACACTTCATACACTGCCAGTTACACCTCAGACACTCCCAGGTACCTCTGACACTCCCAGGTACACCTCTGGCCTCCCAGGTACTCCTCTGACACTCCCAGGTACTCTCTGACACTCCTGGTACACCTGACATCCCAGGTACACCACCTGACACTCAGGTACACCTCTGGCACTCCCAGGTACCCCTCTGACACTCCCAGGTACAAGTCTGACACTCCCAGGTACACATCAGACACTCCCAGGTACACCTCAGACACTCCCAGGTACACCTCAAAAACCCCAGGTGCACCTCCCAGCACTCCAGGTACACCTCTGACACTCCCAGGCAAACCTCTGACACTCCCAGGTACACCTCTGACACTCCCAGGTACACCTCTGACACTCCCAGGTACACCTTTGACACTGCCAGGTACACCTTGACACTTCCAGATACACCTCTGACACTCCCAGGGACACCTCCCTGACTCAGGATACCCCTCCGATACTCCCA
>NW_024748814.1:0-5181 GCF_018991925.1 Homarus americanus
TCTACCTCACCCATCCTCCCTCTCACCCTCCCTACCTCGTCCATCCTCCTCTCACCCCCTCTACCTCACCATCCTCCCTCACCTTCTCTACCTGCACCATCACCTCTCACCCCTCTCTCACCATCCTCCCTCTCACCCTCTCTACCTCACCCATCCTCCCTCTCACCCCTTCTACCTCACCCAACCTCCCTCTCACAGCCTCTACCTCACCCATCCTCCCTCTCACCTTCTCTACACCCATCCGCACTCACCCTCCCCTACCTCGTCCATCCTCCCTCTCACCTTCTCTACACTCACTTACATCCTCCCTCACCTTCTCTACCTCGTCCATCCTCCCTCTCACCTTCTCTACCTCACCCATTCTCCTCTCACTTCCTCTACCTCACCCATCCTCCCTCCCTCACACCCCCTCTACCTCACCCATCCTCCCCTCTCACCCTCTCTACACCATCTCCCTCTCACTACCTCACCCCATCCTCCCTCTCACTCCCTTCTCACCCTCCTCCCTCTCCCTTCTCTACCTCACCCATCCTCCCACTCACCCTCCCTACCTCGTCCATCACTCCCTCACGCCTCTACCTCACCCATCTCCCTCTCACCTTCTACCTCGTCCATCCTCCCTCTCACCCCTCTACCTCACCCATCCTCCTCTCACCCCTCTCTACCTCATCCACTTCCCCCCTCTACCTCACCCATTCTCCCTCTCACCTCTACCTCACCATCCTCCCTCTCACCCTCTCTACCTCACCCATCCTCCCTACCTCTCTCCCCAACAACTCAATATATGCTATTTTCCCCCACAAGTTGACCATCCGCATATACTGTAGAGGGACCCACTTCTCACCCACGCTACCCCACAAACCCACTAACTCGCCTAAATAAAAACATTAACGTTAGGGAAATAAACAAAAAATACCATCAAAGTATTATTTTATTTAATCTCGTAATGAAAACAATATATATATTTTTTCCGTATATTGAGGACGAGTGTCGAGGACGAGTGTCGAGGACGAGTGTTGAGGACGAGTGTTGAGGACGAGTGTACAGAAATATCACATTAATATTACTGTTAATTTTATTCTTTTTGGGGGAGATAATTCTCGTGTGTTCAATTAGTCATGAGGGAAGTTTGGTACCGGTGATGGAAGTTTGGTACCGGTGTGATGGGAAGTTTGGTACCGGTGTGATGGGAAGTTTGGTACCGGTGATGATGGTGGGAAGTTTGGTACCGGTGATGGGAAGTTTGAGTACCGGTGATGATGGGAAGTTTAGTACCGGTGATGATGGGAAGTTTGGTACCGGTGATGGTGGGATGGGAAGTTTGGTACCGGTGATGATGGGAAGTTTGGTACCGATGATGATGGGAAGTTTGGTACCGGTGATGATGGGAAGTTTGGTACCGGTGATGATGGGAAGATTGGTACCGGTGATGATGGGAAGTTTGGTACCGGTGATGATGGGAAGTTTGGTACCGGTGATGATGTGGGAAGTTTATACCGGTGATGATGGGAAGTTTGGTACCGGTGATGAAGGGAAGTTTGGTACTGGTGGATAAAGTTTGGTACCGGTGAAGATGGAAGTTTTAATATAATGTAAAAAAATATATATTGACCAACGCGACGACCTGGATTTGTTTAATTATTCTAGTCTAATATAACGTGAGGGTGTGGTGCTGCACTGTGCTGTACTAATACAAAACCTCCTTCAACCTAACTTCCTACCTCCATCCTCCTTACCTCAACCATCCTCCCTCCCTCACCCATCCTCCCTCACCTATCCTCCCTCCTCACCCGTCCCTCCCTCCCTCACCTGTCCTCCTCCCACACCCATCCTCCCTCCCTCACCCGTCCTCCTCCCTCACCCATCCTCCCTCCCTCACCTCCGTCCTCCTCCCCTCACTCGTCCTCCCATCCTCCCTCCCTCACCCATCCTCCCTCCCTCACCCATCCTCCCTCCCTCACCCATCCTCCCTCCCTCACCCTTCCTTACCTCGCCCACCACTTTATATCAACAAAAAGTCCACGAAGTTATCAAAATAAATACAAAGTTCTCCCGATTTACCAAAAAGGTGAGTGGTGGTAGTGGTAGTATTGGTGGTGATGGTGGTGGTGATGGTGGTAGTGATGGTAGTGGTGGTGGTGATGGTAGTAGTGGTGGTAGAGGTAATGATGGTAGTAGTGGTAGTGATGGTAGTGGTGGTGGTGATGGTAGTAGTGGTGATGATGGTAGTGGTGGTGATGGTGATGGTAGTAGTGGTGATGATGGTAGTGGTGGTAGTGATGGTGGTAGAGGTGTAGTACAGACAGTAAGCAGGAGTTAATCTTAGGCCGCAGACTCCAGTATAACAACAAGTGCTGGTGTTTTGTTCTGCCCTCTCTCTCTCTCTCTCTCTTCTTCTCTCTTCTCTCTGTTTATTTTTACACAATGTGAATTTAAATCAACAAAACAGAGAAAGAGAAAACACTTGGCAGTCTGACCCTTCTGTGTGTGTGTGTGTGTGTGTGTGTGTGAGAGAAGAGTTGTGTGTGTGTGTGTGTGTGTGTGTGTGTGTGCGTGCGTGTGTGTGGGGAGGGAGAGAAGAGTTGTGTGCTTGTGTGTGTGTGTGTGTGTGTGTGTGTGTGTGTGAGAGAAGAGTTGGTGTGCTTGTAGAGTGTGTGTAGCGGTGGTTGTGTACACAGGAGTCAAAGCAACACACAAGTCATGCATACATCAGTGAGTGCTGTTGAGGAATGTGTTATTACTGCTGGAGGAAGCTGACAACTGTACTACCCGCTGGCCTTTAGTCAACCTTCTGCTGTAACTGTAACCCAACTTCTGCTGTAACTGTAACCCACCTTCTGCTGTACCTGTAACCCACCTTCTGCTGTAACTATAACCGACCTTCTGCTGTAACTGTAACCCAACTTCTGCTGTAACTGTAACCCACCTTCTGCTGTACCTGTAACCCACCTTCTGCTGTAACTATAACCGACCTTCTGCTGTAACTGTAACCAACCTTCTGCTGTAACTGTAACCCAACTTCTGCTGTAACTGTAACCGACCTTCTGCTGTAACTGTAACCGACCTTCTGCTGTAACTGTAACCAACCTTCTGCTGTAACTGTAACCGACCTTCTGCTGTAACTGTAACCGACCTTCTGCTGTAACTGTAACCGACCTTCTGATGTAACTGTAACCGACCTTCTGCTGTAACTGTAACCCAACTTCTGCTGTAACTGTAACCCACCTTCTGCTGTAACTGTAACGAACCTTCTGCTGTAACCAACATTCTGTAACTGTAACCGACCTTCTGATGTCACCAATCCTCTGCTCGAACCAAACTTGTGCTGTAACCCTTCTACTGTTACTATCTGCTGTACCCTTGTGCTGTAAGAGTTCAGAAGCCACGAAGCTCATTAATTAAAGTATACTGACACAGGTTAAGCATCACTTCATTATATCATGTAATTCAACCTCGAGTGTAGAAGTGGCGGACTCGAGCACTGCCGACTGTCATATATTTTATTAACCTCTTAGAGTACGATGATTTAACACCTTGAGTACGATGATTTAACACCTTGAGTACGATGATTTAACACCTTGAGTACGATGATTTAACCCCTTCAGAACAATAGCACCGCAGTACTCAAAGGGTTAAATCATCGTACTCACTTTCTCCTGCCTCTCACAAGACCTCCCTACCTCTCGCAAGACCTCCCTACCTCTCACAAGAACTTCCTACCTCTCACAAGACCTCCCTACCTCTCACAAGACCTCCCTACCTCTCGCAAGACCTCCCTACCTCTCGCAAGACCTCCCTACCTCTCACACAAGACCTCCCTACCTCCTCACAAGACCTCCCTACCTCACAAGACCTCCCCACCTCTCGCAAGACCTCCCTCATTCTCACAAGACCTCCCCACCTCCTTCGCTAAAAGGACCTCCCTACCTCCTCTCACAAGACTCCTCCCTACCTCTCGCAAGACCTCCCTACCTCTCGCAAGACCTCCCTACCTCTCGCAAGACCTCCCTACCTCTCGCAAGACCTCCCTACCTCTCACAAGACCTCCCTACCTCTCGCAAGACCTCCCTACCTCTCGCAAGACCTCCCTACCTCTCAAAAGACCTCGCTGCCTCTCACAAGCTATCAGTGCCCGACACCCGTGAAATGACACACACATAAGGACACTGTTACATTGTTTACTTCACTGAGCAAAGTTGTTGTGGATTAGAACTGTATTGTCTCCCGTGTATGTGTGTGTGAGAGAGAGAGAGAGAGAGAACAAGAACACGGGTAATCTTCTCCAAAAGGTACATCGATTTAGAGTAATTACCAGGTGAGTCAGTCAGGTAATCCTGCACTCTCTCTCTCTCTCTCTCTTAGGCTGACAGAAGGGTTGTAGAGATACCACACCATCACCACAACACCATCACCACCACACCATCACCGCTACTACTACACTACCCAATATTTCTTCTGGCTAAAAGTTAAGGCAAAACAACAGGCCAAATAACACAGAGATTGACAAGACCCAAATCACCTCCGTGAGTGACGAGTGAATTGCATGACCCACACACAAGACGGTGTAGTGATGACCTGCCACTCCTGTAGAAGGGCTGTGATACCTGGTGGTGGTTAGTGTAGTCAGCTGATTTCTACATTACGGTGATGTTGTCAGTGTCTTTGGATGTTGGTTGTTGTCAGTGTCTTCGGATGTTGGCTGGTGGTGTCAGACGATACCTACTTACATGCCTCACAACACCAGGAGGTCAGGTCATGTCAAGTCAGGGTCATACATGACTCACAATAGCTGCACCAGACCAATACCTCATCGTGGCTGGCTGGGCCCGTCAGTGCAACACGTCTCCCCGGCTACTGATTTACATAGCGACGCCAGAGAGCAATTATGAGGCCAGACAGTGAGGAATGATCGCTGCCGTGAAGATGACCTGAGCGCCTCAACACCAGTCAAGCTGGGTCGCTCCTCTTCCCCTTCCCCCATCTCCTGTGCCATCTCCTCTTCCTCCTTCTCCATCTCCTCCTCCTACCTCTTCATTTCCTCCCCCTCCATCCCCTCTTCACCTCCTCCCCCTCCATCCCCTCTTCACCTCCTCCCCCTCCATGCCCTCTCCCTTTTTTCTAAACTCTCTCCTCCTCTTCCTCCTTCACCCCCTCTTCCCCTCCTCCTCTTCCATCTCCTCC
>NW_024748815.1:0-15466 GCF_018991925.1 Homarus americanus
GCGTCAGAGGTGTATCTGGGAGCAAGCTGGGACGTGTTCCCTGGGAGGTCAACAGAGGTGTACCAGGAATGTCAGTGAGTACCTGTGGAGCAAAGGAGGTGTACCTGGGAGTTTCAGAGGTGTACCTGGGAGTCTCAGAGGTACCTGGGAATGTCAGAGGTGTACCTGAGAGTGTCAGAGGTGGTACCTGGGAGTGTCTGGGGTGTACCTGGGAGTGTCTGGGGTGTACCTGGAGTGTTCATGTACCTGGTAGTTGGCAGAGGTGTTCCTGGGAGTGTCAGAGGTGTACCTGGGAGGCCAGGGGGTGTACCAGGGAGTGTCAGTGGGAGTACCTGGAGTGTCAGGGGTGTACCTGGGAGGCAAGCCGGCAGGCACATGAGTGTCAGAGGTACCTGGCAGTGTCAGCGGTGTACCTGGGAGGCCAGGAGGTGTGCTCTGGGAGTGTCAGGAGGTGTACCTGGAGTGTCTGAGGTGTACCTGGAGCGTCTGAGGTGTACCTGGAGCAAGCCAGAGAAGTTCCAGGGAGTGTCACACGAGTACCTGGGAGAGGTGTGCCTGGGGTGTCAGAGGTGTGCCAGAGTGTCAGGGGTGTGCCAGGGGGTGTCAGTGGAGTGCCACCGGGGTGTCAGGGGTGTGCCTGGGGAGTGTCAGAGGTGTGCCTGGGGTGTCAGCGGTGTGCCTGGGGTGTCAGAGGTGTGCCTGGGTCAGAGGTGTGCCTGGGGTGTGTCTGAGGTGTGCCTGGGAGTGTCTGGGGTGTGCAAGTGTCAGAGAGTTCGGGGGGTGTCACACGAGTGCCTGGGAGTGTGGCGGTGTGCCTGGGGAATATCAGGTGTGCCTGGGGAATATCAGGTGTGCCTGGGAGTGTCAGAGGTGTGCCTGGGAGTCTGGGAGGTGAACCAGGGTGTGACATGTGTGCCTGGGGTGTCAGGGGTGTGACCTGGAGTGTCAGAGGTGTGCCTGGGGTGTCACAGGGTGCCTGGGATTGTCAGGAGTGTGCCTGGCAGTGTCAGAGGTGTGCCTGGGAGTGTCAGAGATGTGCCTGGGAGTGTCAAGGTGTATCTGGAATGTCAGGCGTGTGCCTGGGAGTGTCAGGGTGTACCCAGGGAATGTCAGTGGAGTGCCTGGGAGTGTCAGAGGTGTGCCTGGGGAGTGTCAGAGGTGTGCCTTGGAGTGTCAGTGGTGTGCCTGGGGAGTGTCAGAGGTGTGCCTGGGGTGTCAGAGGTGTGCCTGGCAGTGTCAGCGGTGTGCCTGGGGTGTCAGGGGTGTGCCAGGGATGTCAGTGGAGTGCTTGGGAGTGTCCAAGGTGTGCCTGGGAGTGTCAGAGTGTGCCTGGAAGTGTCAGAGGTGTGCCTGGGGTGTCAGAGGTGTGCCTGGGGTGTCGGAGTGTGCCTGGGGTGTGGGGAGTGTGCCTGGGGAGTGTCTGGGGTGTGCCTGGGGTGTCAGAGGTGTGCCTGGGGTGTCAGGGGTGTGCAGGGGGTGTCAGTGGAGTGCCTGGGGTGTAGAGATGTGCCTGGGGTGTCAGAGGTGTGCCTGGGGTTTCAGAGGTGTGCCTGAGGTGTCAGAGGTGTGCATGGGGAGTGTCGGTGTGCAGAGGTGTCGTGTGCCTCAGTGTTAGGCGTGTATCAGGGGGTGACAGAGGGTACGTAGGAGTGTCAGAGGTGTGCCTGGGAGTGTGAGAGTGTGCCTGGGGAGTGTCTGGGGTGTGCCTGGGAGTGTCTGGGGTGTGCCTGGGGTGTCAGAGGTGTGCCTGGGGTGTAGGGGTGTGCCAGGGGTGTCAGGGTGTGTCTGGGGTGTCAGAGGTGTGCCTGGGGAGTATCGGAGGTGTGCCTGGGGTGTCACAGGTGTGCCTGGGGTGTCAGAGGTGTGCCTGGGAGTGTCAGAGATGTACCTGTGGTGTCAGGGTGTATCTGGGAGTGTTGGACGTGTGCTTGGAGTGTCAGAGGTGTAACAGGGGAGTGTCAGAGGAATACCTAGGAGTGTGAGGTGTGCCTGGGAGTGTCAGAGGTGTGCCTAGGAGTATCGGAGGTTTACCTGGGAGTGTCAGAGTTGTGCCTGGTGTCAGGTGGTACCTGGGAGTGTGAGAAGTGTGCCTGGGAGTGTCGGATGTGTACCTGGGAGTGTCAGAGGTGTGCTTGGGAGTGTCAGAGGTGTGCCTGGGAGGGTCAGCGGTGTGCCTGGAGTGTCTGACGTGTGGCTGGGAGTGTCAGAGGTGTGCCTGGGGAGTGTCAGAGGTGCATTTGGGAGTGTCAGAGGTGCAGTGTCTGAGGTGTGCAGGGAGTGTCGAGGTGTGCCTGGCAGTGTCTGAGGGTGTGCCTGGCAGTGTCTGGGGTGTGCCTGGTGGTTGCCTGGGGTGTCAGCGGTGTGCCTGGGAGTGGGGTGTGTCAGGGGAGTGACAGAGTGCCTAGGAGTGTCAGGGTGTGCCTGGGGAGTGTCAGAGGTGGCCTGGGGTATCGGAGGTTGCCTGGGAGTGTCAGAGTTGTGCCTGGGAGTGTCAGGTGTGCCTGGGAGCGTCAGAGATGTGCCTGGGAGCGTCAGAGGTGTATCTGGGAGTGTTGGACGTGTTCTGGGAGTGTCAGAGGTGTGCCAGGGAATGTAGTGGAGTACCTGTGAGTGTCAGAGGTGTGCCTGGGGTTTCAAGGAGGTGTGCCTGGGAGTCTCAGAGGTGTACCTGGGAATGTCAGAGGTGTGCCTGGGGAGTGTCAGAGGTGTGCCTGGGAGTGTCTGGGTGCAAGTGTCTGAGGTGTGCCTGGAGGTGAGGGTGTGCCTGGGGAGTGTCTGGGGTGTGCCTGGGGTGTCTGGGGTGTGCTGGGGTGTCAGAGGTGTGCCTGGGGAGTGTCAGGGTGTGCCTGGGGTGTCAGAGGTGTGCCAGGAGAGTGTCAGAGGTGTGTCTGGGGTGTCAGGAGGTGTGCCTGGGGTATCGGGTGCTGGGGTGTCCAGGGGTGTGCCTGGGAGTGTCAGAGATGTGCTGCAGGTGTCAGAGATGTGCCTGGGGTGTCAGGGTGTATCTGGGGTGTTGGACGTGTGCCTGGGGTGTCAGAGGTGTAACAGGGTGTCACTGGAATGCCTAGGAGTGTCAGAGGTGTGCCTGGGGAGTGTCAGAGGTGTGCCTGGGGTATCGGAGGTTTACCTGGGAGTGTCAGGTTGTGCCTGGGGAGTGTCAGGTGGTGCCTGGGAGTGTGAGAGGTGTGCCTGGGAGTGTCGGATGCCTGGGAGTGTCAGGGTGTGCCTGGGAGTGTCAGAGGTGTGGGAGGGTCAGCGGGGTGTGCCTGGGGTGTCGTGTAGATGGGGAGTGTCAGAGGGGTGTGTGGGGTGTCAGGGTGCATTTGGGAGTGTCAGAGGTGCTTGCAGTGTCTGAGGTGCCATCAGGTGTCTGGTGTGCCTGGCGGTGTCTGGGGTGTGCCTGGCAGTGTCTGGGGTGTGCAGTGGTTTCTGCGGCGTGCCAAGTGTTCAGCAGTGTGCCTGGGGTGTTAGGGTGTTTCCAGGGAGTGACAGAGGAGTACCTGGGAGTGTCAGAGGTGTGCCTGGGAGTGTCAGAGGTGCTGGGGAGTATCGGAGGTTTACCTGGGAGTGTCAGTTGTGCCTGGGGTGTCAGAGGTGTGCCTGGGAGCGTCAGAGATGTGCCTGGGAGCGTCAGAGGTGTATCTGGGTGTTGGACGTGTTCCTGGGAGTGTCGGTGTACCAGGGAATGTCAGTGGAGTACCTGTGAGTGTCAGAGGTGTGCCTGGGGTTTGGAGGTGTGCCTGGGGAGTCTCAGAGGTGTGCCTGGGAATGTCAGAGGTGTGCCTGGGGAGTGTCAGAGGTGTGCCTGGAGTGTCTGGGGTGTGCCTGGGGTGTGGGTGTGCGAGTGTCTGGGTGTGCCTGGTGGTGTCAGAGGTGTGCCTGGGGAGTGTCAGAGGTGTAGGTGTCAGGGGTGTGCCAGGGTGTCGGTGGGTGCCTTGGAGTGTCAGGGTGTGCCTGGGGTGTCGGAGGTGTGCAAGGGTGTCAGAGGTGTGCCTGGCAGTGTCAGCGGTGTGCCTGGGGAGTGTCAGGAGGTGTGCCTGGAGTGTCAGAGGTGTGCCTGGGGTGTCTGAGGTGTGCCTGGAGTGTCTGGGGTGTGCTCAGGGGTGTCAGAAGAGTGCCAGGGAGTGTCACAGAGTACGCGGAGTGTGAGAGGTGTGCCTGGGAATATCAGTGTGCCTGAGGAGTGTCAGGGTGTACCTGGAGTCACAGAGGTGAACCAGGGGTGTGAGATGTGCCTGGGGTGTCTGGGGTGTGCCTAGGTGTCAGAGGTGTGCCTGGGGTGTCAGAGATGTGCCTGGGAGTGTCAAGGTGTGCCTGGGAGATGTCAGGGGTGTGCCTGGGAGTGTCAGAGGTGTGCCAGGGAATGTCAGTGGAGTACTTGGGGTGTCAGAGGTGTGCCTGGGGTGTCAGAGGTGTGCCTTGGGTGTCAGTGGTGTGCCTGGGAGTGTCAGGGTGTGCCTGGGGTGTCAGGGGTGTGCCAGGGAATGTCAGTGGAGTCCTGGGGTGTCAAGGTGTGCCTGGGGAGTGTCAAGGTGTGCCTGGAAGTGTCAGAGTGTGCCTGGGGTGTCAGAGGTGTGCCTGGGGTGTCAGGGTGTGCCTGGGGTGTAGGGGTGTGCCTGGGGAGTGTCTGGGTGTGCCTGGGGTGTCAGAGGTGTGCCTGGGGTATTGGGGTGTACCAGGGAATGTCAGTGGAGTGCAAGTGTCAGGTGTGCCTGGGAGTGTCAGAGGTGTGCCTGGGAGTGTCAGGGTGTGCCTAGGAGTGTCAGAGGTGTGCCTGGGGTGTCGGAGGTGTGCCACTGGGAGTGTAAGAGTGTGCCTGGGGTGTGGAGGTGTGCCTGGGAGTGTCAGAGGTGTGCCTGGGGAGTGTCAGAGGAGCAGGGGGTGTAAGGGCGTGCCTGGGTGTCAGAGGTGTGCCTGGGGTGTCTGGGGTGTGCCTGGGGAGTGTCAGAGGTGTGCTGAGGTGTCAGAGGTGCACTTGGGGTGTCAGAGGTGACCTTGGGTGTCTGAGGGTGTGCCTGGGGTGTCTGAGGTGTGCCTGGCAGTGTCTGGGGTGTGCCTGGCAGTGTCTGGGGTGTGCCTGGCAGTGTCAGCAGCGGTGTGCCTGGGGGTGTCGGCGGTGTGCAGGGGTGTTGGGCGTGTCAGGGGTGACAGAGGTGGGGAGTGTCAGAGGTGTACCTGGAGTGTCTGGGGTGTACCAGGGAATGTCAGTGGTGTGCCTGGGGAGTGTCAGAGTGTACAGAGTGTCAGAGGTGTACCTGGGAGTATCAGGTGTACCTGGGAGTGTCAGAGGTGTACCAGGGGTGTCAGTGGAGTGCCTGCAGTGTCAGAGGTGTGCCTGGGGGTGTCAGAGGTGTACCTGGAGTGTCAGGGGTGTGCATGGGAGTGGTGGAGGTGTGCCTGGGGAGTGTCAGAGGTGTACCTGGGGTGTCGGAGGTGTGCCTGGGAGTGTCAAGGGGTGTAACAGGGAGTGTCAGAGAGTGCCTGGGAGTGTCAGAGGTGTGCCTGGGAGGTGTCAGGTGTGCATGGGTGTCAGAGGTGTGCCTGGCAGTGTCAGCAGTGTGCCTGGGAGTGTCAGAGGTGTGCCAGGAGTGTCAGAGGTTGCCTGGGGAGTGTCTGGTGTGTGGGAGTGTCTGAGGTGTGCCTGGGGTGTCAGAGGTGCGAGGTGTCAGAGGTGTGTACCTGGGAGTGTCAGAGGTGTGCCTGGGAGTGTCAGGGGTGTGCCAGGGAGTGTCAAGTGGGTACCTGGGAGTGTCAGAGATGCCTGGGGTGTGGGTGTGCCTGGGAGTGTCAGAGGTGTGCCTGGAGTGTCAGCGGTGTGCCTGGGAGTGTCAGAGGTGCACCTGGGGTGTCAAGGTGTACCTGGGGAGTGCCGGAGGTGTGCCCTGGGAGTGTCAGAGGTGTACCTGGCGGTGTCTGGGGTGTGCAGTGTCAGAGGTGTGCCTGGGAGTGTCAGCGGTGTGCCTGGGGAGTGGGCGTGTTCAGGGGTGACAGAGTACCTGGGGGTGTCAGGGTGTGCCTGGGGTGTCATGGTGTACCTGGGGAATGTCAGTGGGTGCCTGGGGATGTCAGAGGTGTGCCTGGGATTGTCAGAGGTGTGCCTGGGAGTGTCAGAGGTGTACCTGGGGAGTGTCCAAGGTGGTGTGCCTGGGAGTGTCGGAGGTGTGCCTGGGGTGTGGGGGTCTTTTTGCAGTGTCTGAGGTGCATCCTGGGAGTGTTGGACGTGTGCCTGGGGTGTCTGAGGTGTGCCTGGGAGTGTCGGAGGTGTGCCTGGGACTGTCAGGGGTGTGCCAGGGAGTGTCAGAGGAGTACTGGGAGTGTCAGAGGTGTGCCTGGGGTGTCAGAGGTGTGCATGGAGTGTCAGAGGGTGTGCCTGGCAGTGTCAGCGGTGTGCCTGGGAGTGTCAGAGGTGTGCCTGGGGTGTCAGAGGTGTGCCTGGGGTGTCTGGGGTGCCTGGGGTGTCAGAGGTGTGCCTGGGAGTGTCTGAGGTGTGCCTGGGGTGTCTGGGGTGTGTCTGGGGAGTGTCAGGGGAGAACCAGGGGTGAAAGAGGTGTGCCTGGGGTGTCAGGAGTGTGACAGGGTGTCTGAGGTGTACCTGGGTGTCAGAGGATGTCCAGGGGAGTGTCAGAGGAATGCCTGGGAGTGTCAGAGGTGTACCTGCAGTGTTGAGGCTGTACCTGGGAGTGTCAGAGGTGTACCTGGGGAGTGTCAGGGGTGTGCCAGGGTGTGGTGGGTGCCTGGGGTGTCAGAGGTGTGCCTGGGGTGTCGGAGGTGTGCCTGGGAGTGTCAGCGGTGTGCCTGGGGAGTGTCAGAGGTGCACCTTGGGTGACTGGTGTGCCTGGGGAGTGTCTGGGGTGTACCTGGCAGTGTCTGAGGGGTACCTGGCAGTGTCTGAGGTGTGCCTGGCAGTGTCAGCAGGTGTGCCTGGGAGTGTCAGGGGTGTGCCTGGGAGTGTTGGAGCGTGTATCAGGGGGTGACAGAGGAGTACCTAGGGTGTCAGAGGTGTACCTGGGGGTGTGTGGTGTGCAGGGGAATGTCAGTGGGTACCTGGGAATGTCAGAGGTGTGCCTGGGATTGACAGAGGTGTGCCTGGGAGTGTCAGAGGTGTGCCTGGGAGTGTCAGAGGTGTGCCTGGGAGTGTCGGAGGTGTGCTTGGGAGTGTCAGAGGTGGACCTGGGGAGTGTCAGCGGTGTGCCTGGGGAGTGTGTCAAGTGCCACCGAGTGTCAGAGGTGTGCCTGGGGTGTCAGGGTGCACTTGGGGTGTCAAAGTGCACCTTGGGTGTCTGAGGTGTGCAGGGTGTGGGGTGTGCCTGGCAGTGTCTGGGGTGTGCCTGGCAGTGTCTGGGGTGTGCCAGGCGTCAGTTGTGGACCTGGGGAGTATCAGCGGTGCACCTGGGAGTGTCAGGTTGTACCTGGGAGTGTCGGAGGTGTACCTGGGAGTGTGAAATGTGCCTGGGAGTGTCGGAGGTGTGCCTGGGAGTGTCAGGAGGTGTACCTGGGAGTGTCAGAGGTGTGCATGGGAGTGTCAGAGGTGTGCCTGGGAGAGTCAGCGGCGTGCCTGGGAGTGTTTGAGGTTTGCCTGGGTGTCAGAGGTGTGCCTGGGAGTGTCAGAGGTGCACTTGGAAGTGTCAGAGGTGCACCTTGGAGTGTCTGAGGTGTGCCTGGGGTGTCTGGTGTGCCTGGCAGTGTCTGAGGTGTGCCAGTGTCTGAGGTGTGCCTGGCAGTGTCAGCGGTGTGCCTGGGAGTGTCAGGGTGCCTGGGGAGTGTTAGAGGTGTATCAGGGGTGACAAAGGGAGTACCCAGGAGTGTTAGAGGTGTACCTGGGGTATCAGAGGTGTGCCTGGGAGTGTCAGAGATGTGCCTGGCGGTGGGGTGTGCCTGGCGTGTCTGGAAGTGTGCAGGACGGTGTCCCAGTGTGTGCCTGGCGGTGTCGGCGGTGTGCCTGGGGTGTCAGCGGTGTGCCTGGGTGTTGGACGTGTATCAGGGGGTGACAGAGTGCCTAGGAGTGTCAGGGGTGTACCTGGGGAGTGTGAGAGTGTGCCTGGTGGTGTCAGGGGTGTACCTGGGGTGTCAGGGTGTACATAAGTTATCAGAGTGTGCCTGGGATTGTCAGAGGTGTGCCTGGGGTGTCGGGTATGCCTGGGGTGTAGAAGTGTACGCAGGTGTCGGTGGAAGTGCCTGGGAGTCTCAAGGTGTGCCTGGGGGTGTTGGTGTGCCTGGGGAATATCAGGAAGGTTACGCAAGAGATATCAGGAGGTGTACCAGGGGTGTCAGAGGTGTGCCTTGGGTTGAAGTGAACCAGGGTGTCAGGAGGTACCAGTGTCAGAGGTGCCAGGGTGTCGTGCAAGTACCTGTTTTGTCTCAAAGGTATGCCTGGGTATCAGAGGGTGTACCTAGAGATATCGGAGGTGTGCCACCACGGAGGTGTACCAGGAGTGTCAGAGGTGTACCTGGGAGTGTCAGAGGTGTACCAGAGAGTGTCAGTGGAAGACCTGGGAGTGTCTGAGGTGTACCTGGCAGTGTCTGAGGTGTACCTGGCAGTGTCTGAGGTGTACCTGGCAGTGTCAGCGGTGTACCTGGGAGTGTCAGCGGTGTACCTGCGACTTGTTAGAGGTGTATCAGGGAGTGACAGAGGAGTACCTATGAGTGTCAGAGGTGTACCTAGGAGTGTGAGAAGTGTACCTGAGAGTGTTTGGGGTGTACCTGTGAGTGTCAAAGGTGTACCTGTGAGTGTCAGGGGTGTACCAGGGAGTGTCAGTGGAGTACCAGGGAGTGTCAGAGGTGCACCTGGGAGTGTTAGAGGTGTATCAGGGAGTAACAAAGGAGTACCTAGGAGTGTCAGAGGTGTACCTGGGAGTGTCAGAGGTGTACCTGGGAGTGTCAGGGGTGCACCTGGGAGTGTTAGAGGTGTATCAGGGAGTAACAAAGGAGTACCTAGGAGTGTCAGAGGTGTACCTGGGAGTGTTAGCGGTGTATCTGGGAGTGTCGGACGTGTACCTGGGAGTGTCAGAGGTGTACCAGGGAATGTCAGTGGAGTACCTGGGAGTATCAGAGGTGTACCTGGGAGTGTCTGAGGTGTACCTTGCAGTGTCTGAGGTGTACCTAGCAGTGTGAGCGGTGTACCTGGGAGTGTCAGTGGTGCACCTGGGAGTGTCAGAGGTGTACCAGGGAATGTCGGTGGAGTACCTGGGAGTGTCAAAGGTGTACCTGGGAGTGTCAGAGGTGTACCTGGGAGTGTCAGAGGTGTACCTAGGAGTGTCAAAATTGCACCTGATAGTGCTCAGAGGTGTACCTGGGAGTTTTATGGTGTACCTGTGAGTGTTAGAGGTGTATCAGGGAGTGACAGAGGAGCACCCAGGAGGTCAAAGGTGTACTCAGGGAGGGAGAAGTGCACTGGAGTGTCAGGGGTGTACCTGGGAGTGTCAGAGGTGTACCTGTGAGTGTTAGAGGTGTATCAGGGAGTGTCAGAGGTGTGCCTGGGAGTGTCAGAGGTGCACTTGGGAGTGTCAGAGGTGTACCTTGGAATGTCAGAGGTGTACCTGGGAGTGTCAGAGGTGTACCTGGGAGTGTCGGAGGAGTACCTGGGAGTGTAAGAAGTGTACCTGGGAGTGTCGGAGGTGTAGATGGGAGTGTCGGAGGTGTACCTGGGAGTGTCAGAGGTGTACCTGGCAGTGTCAGCGGTGTACCTGGGAGAGTCAGCGGTGTACCTGCGACTTGTTAGAGGTGTATCAGGGAGTGACAGAGGAGTACCTATGAGTGTCAGAGGTGTACCTAGGAGTGTGAGAAGTGTACCTGAGAGTGTCTGGGGTGTACCTGTGAGTGTCAAAGGTGTACCTGTGAGTGTCAGGGGTGTACCAGGGAGTGTTAGTGGAGTACCAGGGAGTGTCAGAGGTGTACCTGGGAGGCCTGGAGGTGCCTGGGAGTGTCAGAGGTGCACCTGGGAGCAAGCGAGGTATCTGGGAGCGGACATGTACCTGGGAGTGTCAGAGGTGTACCAGTGAGTGTCAGTGGTGTACCTGGGAGTGTCATTGGTGTACCTGGGAGTGTCATTGGTGTACCTGGGAGTGTCAGAGGTGTACCTGGAAGTGTCAGGGTGCACCTGAAAGTGTCAGAGATGTACCTGGGAGTGTCTGAGGTGTACCTGGGATTGTCAGAGGTGTACCTGGGAGTGTCAGGGGTGTAACTGGGAGTGTCAGGGGTGTACCTGGGAGTGACAGCGGTGTACCTTGGAGTGTCAGAGGTGTACCTGGGAGCATCAGAGGTGCACCTGGGAGTGTCAAAGGTGTACCTGGGGAGTGCTGAGGTGCACCTGGGGAGTGGCCAGAGGTGCACTTGGGAGTGTCAGAGGTGTGCACCTGGGAGTGACAGCGGTGGGCACCTGGGAGGTCTGAGGGTGTACCTGGGGAGTGTCAGAAGTGTGCCCAGAAGTGTCAGAGGTGCAGTTGGGAGTATCAGAGGTGGACCTTGGAGTGTCTGAGGTGTACCTGGGAGTGTCTGAGGTGCACCTGGCAGTGTCTGAGGTGTACCTGGCAGTGTCTGAGGTGTAACTGGCAGTGTCAGCGGTGTACCTGGGAGTGTCAGGGGTGCACCTGGGAGTGTTAGAGGTGTATCAGGGAGTGACAAAGGAGTACCTAGGAGTGTTAGAGGTGTACCTGGGAGTGTCAGAGGTGTACCTGGGAGTGTCAAAGGTGTACCTGGGAGTGTCAGAGATGTACCTGAGAGTGTTAGCGGTGTATCTGGGAGTGTCGGACGTGTACCTGGGAGTGTCAGAGGTGTACCAGGGAATGTCAGTGGAGTACCTGGGAGTATCATAGGTGTACCTGGGAGTGTCTGAGGTGTACCTTGCAGTGTGTGAGGTGTACCTAGCAGTGTCAGCGGTGTACCTGGGAGTGTCAGTGGTGCACCTGGGAGTGTCAGAGGTGTACCAGGGAATGTCGGTGGAGTACCTGGGAGTGTCAAAGGTGTACCTGGGAGTGTCAGAGGTGTACCTGGGAGTGTCAGAGGTGTACCTGGGAGTGTCAAAATTGTACCTGGATAGTGTCAGAGGTGTACCTGGGAGTGTCGGTGGTTTACCTGTGAGTGTTAGAGGTGTATCAGGGAGTGACAGAGGAGTACCTAGGAGTGTCAGAGGTGTACCTAGGAGTGTGAGAAGTGTACCTGGGAGTGTCTGGGGTGTACCTGTGAGTGTCAGAGGTGTAACTGTGAGTGTCAGGGGTGTACCAGGGAGTGTCAGTGGAGTACCTGGGAGTGTTAGAGGTGTACCTTGGAATGTCAGAGGTGTACCTGGGAGTGTCAGAGGTGTACCTGGGAGTGTCGGAGGTGTACCTGGGAGTGTAAGAATTGTACCTGGGAGTGTCAGAGGTGCAGATGGGAGTGTCGGAGGTGTACCTGGGAGTATCAGAGGTGTACTTGGGAGTGTCAGAGGTGTACCTGGTAGTGTCAGCGGTGTACCTGGGAGTGTCTGAGGTGTACCTGGGAGTGTCAGGAGGTGTGCCTGGGAGGTTGGTCAGAGGTGCACTTGGGAGTGTCTGAGGTGCACCCCTTGGAGTGTCGGAGGTGTACCTGGGAGTGTCGAAGGTGTACCTGGCAGTGTCAGCGGTGTACCTGGGAGTGTCAAAGGTGTACCAGGGAATGTCAGTGGAGTACCTGGGAGAGTCAAAGGAGTACCTGGGAGTGTCAGAGGTGTACTTGGGAGTGTCGGAGGTGTACCTGGGAGCGTGAGAAGTGTACCTAGGAGTGTCAGAGGTGTACCTAGGAGTGTGAGAAGTGTACCTGGGAGTGTCTGGTGTGTACCTGGTAGTGTCAGACGTGTACCTGGGAGTGTCAGGGGTGTACCAGGGACTGTCAGTGGTGTGCCTGGGAGTGTCAGAGGTTCACTTGGGAGTGTCAGAGGTGCACCTTGGAGTGTCTGAGGTGTACCTGGCAGTATCTGAGGTGTACCTGGCAGTGTCAGCGGTGTACCTTGGAGTGTCAGCGGTGTACCTGGGAGTGTCAGGGGTGTACCTGGGAGTGTCAGAGGTGTGCCTGGGAGTGTCAGAGGTGCACTTGGGAGTGTCAGAGGTGCACCTTGGAGTGTCTGAGGTGTACCTGGGAGTGTCTGAGGTGTACCTGGCAGTGTCTGAGGTGTACCTGGCAGTGTCTGAGGTGTACCTGGCAGTGTCAGCGGTGTACCTGGGAGTGACAGCGGTGTACCTGGGAGTGTTAGAGGTGTATCAGGGAGTGATAGAGGAGTACCTAGGAGTGTTAGAGGTGTACCTAGGAGTGTGAGAAGTGTACCTGGGAGTGTCTGGGGTGTACCTGTGAGTGTCAGAGGTGTGCCTGGGAGTGTCAGGGGTGTACCAGGGAGTGTCAGTGGAGTACCTAGGAGTGTCAGAGGTGTACCTGGGAGTGTAAGAAGTGTACCAGGGAGTTTCGGAGGTGTACTTGGGAGTGTCAGAGGTGTACCTGGGAGTGTAAGAAGTGTACGTGGGAGTGTCGGAGGTGTACCTGGGAGTGTCGGAGGTGTACCTGGGAGTGTCAGAGGTGTACCTGGGAGGAGGTGTACCTGGGAGTGTCACAGGTGTACCTGGGAGTGTCAGAGGTGAATCCAAGAAGAGTCAGAGGAGTACCTGGGAGTGTCAGAGGTGTACCTAGTAGTATCGGAGGTGTACCTGGGAGTATCGGTGGTGTACCTGGGAGTGTCGGAGGTGTTCCTGGGGCAGGGGTGTACCTGGGAGTGTCAGGGGTGTACCTGGGAGTGTCAGAGGTATACCTGGGAGTGTCTGAGGTGTACCTGGGAGTGTCAGTGGTGTACCTGGGATTGTCAGAGGTGTAGCTGTGAGTGTCACAGGTGTACCTGCGAGTGTCACAGGTGTACCAGGGAGTGTCAGAGGTGTAACTGGGAGTGGCAGAGGTAAACCAGGGAGTGTCAGAGGAGTACCTGGGAGTGTCAGAGGTGTCCCTGGGAGTATCAGAGGTGTACCTGGGAGTGTCAGGGGTATAACTGGGAGGGTCAGAGGTGTAACTGGGAGTGTCAGGTGGCAACTGGGAGTGTCGGAGGTGTAACTGGGGTGTCTGAGGTGTACCTGGGAGTGTCAGAGGTGAAAAACTGGGAGTGTCTGAGGTGTACCTGGGAGTGTCAGAGGTGTACCTGGGAGGTCAGTGAGTACCTGGGAGGTCAGAGGAGTACCTGGAAGTGTCTGAGGTGTACCTGGGAGTGTCTGAGGTGTACCTGAAGTGTTAGGAGGTATACCTGGGAGTGTCTGAGGTGTACCCTGGGAGGTCAGTGGTACCTGGGAGTGTCAGGAGGTGTGTAGCTGTGAGTGTCAGAGGTGTGTACCCATGCAGTGTCACACCGTGTACCCAGGGAGGTCAGGAGGTGTACCTGGGAGGGCAAGAGGCTAAACCAGGGAGTGTCAGAGAGTACCTGGGAGTGTCAGAGGTGTCCCTGAGTATCAGTGTACCTGGGAGTGTCGGAGGTGTACCTGGGAGTGTCGGATGTACCTGGGAGTGTCAAAGGTGTACTTGGGAGTGTCAGAGGTGTACCTAGGAGTGTCAGCAGTGTACCTGGGAGTGTCTGAGGGTGTACCTGGGAGTGTCAGAGGTGTCTGGGAGTGTCAGGAGAGCACTGAGGGTCAGATGTGCACCTTGGGAGTGACTGAGGTGTACCTGGCAGTGTCAAGTGTACCTGGCAGTGTCTGAGGTGTACCTAGCAGTGCCGAGGTGTACCTGGGAGTGTCACTGGTGTACCTGGGAGTGTTAGAGGTGTATCAGGGAGTGACAGAGGAGTACCTAGGAGTGTCAGAGGTGTACCTGGGAGGAGAGAAGTGTACCTGGGAGTGTCTGCGGTATACCTGGGGAGCCAGGGGTGTAGGAGTGTCAGTGGAGTACCTGGAGTGTTAGAGGTGTACCTGGCAGTGTCAGCGGGGTGTGCCTAGAGTGTCGGGTGTACCTAGGAGGTATGGGGGGTGTACCTGGCAGTGTCAGCGGTGTACCTGGGAGTGTCGGAGGTGTACCTAGGAGTGTAAGAAGTGTACGTGGGAGTGTCATAGGTGTACCTGGGAGTGTCAGCGGTGTACCTGGGAGTGTCTGAGGTGTACCTGAGAGTGTCGGAGGTGTACCTGAGAGTGCAAGAAGTGTACCTGGGAGTGTCGGAGGTGTACCTGGGAGTGTTGGAGGTGTACCTGGGAGTGTCAGAGGTGTACTTGGGAGTGTCAGGGGTGTACTTGGGAGTGTCAAAGGTGTACCTGGGAGTGTCGGAGGTGAGTGTAAGAAGTGTACTTGGGAGTGTCGGAGGTGTGCCTGGGAGTGTCAGAGGGTGTGCCTGGGGAGTGTCAGAGGTGCCTGGAGTGTCAGGAGGTGTGCCTGAGAGATGTTGGAGGTGTACCTGGGGAGTGTCAGAGGTGTGCTTGGGATGTCAGAGGTCATGCCTGGGGGAGTGTCAGCCGGTGTGCCTGGGGTGTCTGAGGGTGTGCCTGGGGTGTCAGGAGGGTGTGCCTGGTGGTGTCAGGTGTGCCTGGGGTGGGAGGGGGGTGTGCCTGGGGTGTCGGGGTGTGCCTGTGGCAGTGTCGGAGGTGTACCTGGCAGTATCAGCGGTGTAACTGGGAGTGTCGGAGGTGTACCTGGGAGTGTAAGAAGTGTACCTGGGAGTGTCAGCGGTGTACTTGGGAGTGTCTGAGGTGTACCTGGGAGTGTCAGAGGTGTGCCTGGGAGTGTCAGAGGTGCACTTGGGAGAGTCAGAGGTGCACCTTGGAGTGTCTGAGGTGTACCTGGGAGTGTCTGAGGTGTACCTGGCAGTGTCTGAGGTGTACCTGGCAGTGTCTGAGGTGTACCTGGCAGTGTCTGAAGTGTTCCTGGCAGTGTCAGCGGTGTACCTGGAAGTGTCAGCGGTGTACCTGGGAATGTTAGACGTGTATCAGGGAGTGACAGAGGAGTACCTAGGAGTGTCAGGGGTGTACCAGGGAATGTCAGTGGAGTACCTGGGAGTGTCAGAGGTGTACCTGGGAGTGCTCAGAGGTGTGCCTGGGGTGTCAGGTGTGCCTGGGAATGTCAGTGGAGTTTCTGAGGCAGAGGTGTACCAGGAGTGTCAGAGGTGTACCTGGGAGTGTCAGACGTACCTGGGACTGTCACAGGAGTACCTGGGAGTGTGAGAGGTACCTGGAGGTGAGAGGTGTACCTAGGAGAGTCTGAGGGCACCTGGGAGTGTCAGAGGTGTACCTGGGAGTGTCTGAGGTGTACCTGGGAGTGTCTGATGTGTACCGGAGGTTAGGGGAGAACCAGGGAGTGAAAGAGGTGTACCTGGGAGTGTCAGAGGTGTACCAGGAGTGTCTGAGGTGCCTGGGAGTGTCAGAGGTGTACCTAGGAGTATCAGGTTTACCAGGTGTCGGAGTTGTACCTGGGGATCAGGTGGACCTGGGAATGTCAGGGGTATACCAGGAGTGTCAGTGAAGTACCTGGGAGTCTCAAAGGTGTACCTGGGAGTATCGGAGGT
>NW_024748816.1:0-8067 GCF_018991925.1 Homarus americanus
AGGCAATTGTTGCCATTTTTTATTGTCGCCCCTCTGCTGCCGTTAATCACAGATAAGGCAATTGTTGCCATTTTTTATTGTCGCCCCTCTGCTGCCATTATTCACATATAAGGCAATTGTTGCCATTTTTTGTTTTCGTCCCTCTTCTGCCATTCACATATAAGGCAATTGTTGCCATTTTTTATTGTCGCCCCTCTGCTGCCATTAATCACATATAAGGCAATTGTTGCCATTTTTTGTTTTCGTCCCTCTGCTGCCTTTAATCGCATATAAGGCAATTGTTGCCATTTTTTGTTTTCGTCCCTCTTCTGCCATGAACCACATTTAAGGCAATTTTTGCCATTTTTTGTTTTCGTCCCTCTTCTGCCATTAATCACATATAAGTCAATAATTGCCATTTTTTGTTGTCGCCCCACTGCTGCCATATAATGACATATAAGGCAATTGTTGCCATTTTTTATTGTCGCCCCTCTCCTGCCATTATTCACATATAAGGCAATTGTTGCCATTTTTTGTTTTCGCCCCTCTGCTGCCATTAATCACATATAAGGCAATTGTTGCCATTTTGTGTTTTTCGCCCCTCCGCTGCCATTAATCACATATAAGGCAATTGTTGCCATTTTTTGTTTTCGCCCCACTGCTGCCATTAATCACATACAAGGCAATTGTTGCCATTTTTTATTGTCGCCCCTCTGCTGCCATTAATCACATATAAGGCAATTGTTACCATTTTTTGTTTTTGCCCCTCTGCTGCCAATAATCACATATAAGGCAATAATTGCCATTTTTTGTTTTCGCCACTCTGCTGCCATTAATCACATATAAGGCAATTGTTGCCATTTTTTTGTTTTCGTCCCTCTGCTGCCGTTAATCGCATATAAGGCAATTGTTGCCATTTTTTGTTTTCGTCCCTCTTCTGCCATTAACCACATTTAAGGCAATTGTTGCCATTTTTTGTTTTCGACCCTCTTCTGCCATTAATCACATATAAGGCAATAATTGCCATTTTTTGTTGTCGCCCCACTGCTGCCATTAATGACATATAAGGCAATTGTTGCCATTTTTTATTGTCCCCCCTCTCCTGCCATTAATCACCTATAAGGCAATTGTTGCCATTTTTGTTTTCGCCCCTCTGCTGCCATTAATCACATATAAGGCAATTGTTGCCATTTTTTGTTTTCGCCCCACTGCTGCCATTAATCACAAATAAGGCAATTGTTGCCATTTTTTGTTTTCGCCCCACTGCTGCCATTAATGACATGTAAGGCAATTGTTGCCATTTTTTATTGTCGCCCCTCTCCTGCCATTAATCACATATAAGGCAATTGTTGCCATTTTTTTTTCGCCCCTCTGCTGCCATTAATCACATATAAGGCCATTGTTGCCATTTTTTGTTTTCGCCCTGCTGCCATTAATCACATATAAGAACGTTTGTTGCCATTTTGTTTCGCCCTCTGCTGCCATTAATCACATATAAGGCAATTGTTGCCATTTTTGTTTTCCGCTCCACTACTGCCATTAATCACATATAAGGCAATTGTTGCCATTTTTGTTTTCGCCCCACTGCTGCCATTAATCACATATAAGGCAATTGTTGCCATTTTTTATTGTCGCCCCTCTGCTGCCATTAATCACATATAAGGCAATTGTTGCCATTTTTTGTTTTCGCCCTTCTGCTGCAATTAATCACATATAAGGCAATTGCTGCCATTTTTTATTGTCGCCCCTCTCCTGCCATTAATCACATATAAGGCAATTGTTGCCATTTATTATTTTCGCCCCTCTTCTGCCATTAATCACATATAAGGCAATTGTTGCCATTTTTTGTTTTCGCCCCTCTGCTGCCATTATTCACATAGAAGGCAATTGTTGCCATTTTTTGTTTTCGCCCCACTGCTGCCATTAATCACATATAAGGCAATTGTTGCCCTTTTTTGTTTTCGTCCCTCTGCCACCGTTAATTGCATATAAGGCAATTGTTGCCATTTTTTATTGTCGCCCCTCTGCTGCCATTAATCACATATAAGGCAATTGTTGCCATTTTTTGTTCCTTACTGCTGCCATTAATCACATACCAAAGCAATTGTTGCCATTTTTATTGTCGCCCCTCTGCTGCCATTAATCACATAAAGGCGTTGTTGCCATTTTTGTTTTGCCCCTCTGCCATTAATCACATATAAAGGCAATTGTTTACCAGATTTTTTTGTTTCGTCCCTCTGCTGCCGTTAATCATATAGAGCAATTGTTCGCCATTTTGTTTTCGCCCACTGCTGCCATTGTCGCATATCAGGCAATTGTTGCCGCATTTTGTTTTCGTCCCTCTTCTGCCATTAATCACATATAAAGGCAATTGTTGCCATTTTTTGTTTTCGCCCCACTGCTGCCATTAATCACATATAAGGCAATTGTTGCCATTTTTTATTGTCGCCCCTCTGCTGCCATTATTCACATATAAGGCAATTGTTGCAATTTTTTATTGTCGCCCCTCTGCTGCCATTATTCACATATAAGGCAATTGTTGCCATTTTTTATTGTCGCCCCTCTGCTGCCATTAATCACATATAAGGCAATTGTTGCCATTTTTTGTTTTCGCGCCTCTGCTGCCATTAATCACATATAAGTCAATTGTTGCCATTTTTTGTTTTCGTCCCTCTTCTGCCATTAATCACATATAAGGCAATAATTGCCATTTTTTGTTTTCGCCCGACTGCTGCCATTAACCACATATAAGGCAATTGTTGCCATTTTTTATTGTCGCCCCTCTGCTGCCATTATTCACATATAATTGCAATTGTTGCCATTTTTTATTGTCGCTCCTCTGCTGCCATTATTCACATATAAGGCAATTGTTGCCATTTTTTATTGTCGCCCCTCTGCTGCCATTAATCACATATAAGGCAATTGTTGCCATTTTTTGTTTTCGTCCCTCTGCTGCCATTAATCACATATAAGGCAATTGTTGCCATTTTTTGTTTTCGTCCCTCTGCTGCCATTAATCACATATAAGGCAATTGTTGCCATTTTTTGTTTTCGTCCCTCTGCTGCCGTTAATAGCATATAAGGCAATTGTTGCCATTTTTTGTTTTCGTCCCTCTTCTGCCATTAACCACATTTAAGGCAATTGTTGCCATTTTTTGTTTTCGTCCCTCTTCTGCCATTAATCACATATAAGGCAATTATATCCATTTTTTGTTGTCGCCCCACTGCTGCCATTAATGACATATAAGGCAATTGTTGCCATTTTTTATTGTCGCCCCTCTCCTGCCATTAATCACATATAAGGCAATTGTTGCCATTTTTTGTTTTCGCCCCTCTGCTGCCATTAATCACATATAAGGCAATAATTGCCATTTTTTGTTTTCGCCCCACTGCTGCCATTAATGACATATAAGGCAATTGTTGCCATTTTTTATTGTCGCCCCTCTCCTGCCATTAATCACATATAAGGCAATTGTTGCCATTTTTTGTTTTCGTCCCACTGCTACCATTAATCACATATAAGGCAATTATTGCCATTTTTTGTTTTCGTTCCTCTTCTGCCATTAATCACATATAAGGCAATTGTTGCCATTTTTTGTTTTCGCCCCACTACTGCCATTAATCACATATAAGGCAATTGTTGCTATTTTTTATTGTCGCCCCTCTGCTGCCATTATTCACATATAAGGCAATTGTTGCCATTTTTTATTGTCGCCCTTCTGCTGCCATTAATCACATATAAGGCAATTGTTGCCATTTTTTGTTTTCGCCCTTCTGATGCCATTAATCACATATAAGGCAATTGTTGCCATTTTTTGTTTTCGCCCCTCTGCTGCCATTAATCACATATAAGGCAATTGATGCCATTTTTTGTTTTCGCCCCACTGCTGCCATTAATCACATATAAGGCAATTGTTGCCATTTTTTGTTTTCGTCCCTCTGCCACCGTTAATCGCATATAAGGCAATTGTTGCCATTTTTTGTTTTCGCCCCACTGCTGCTATTAACCACATTTAAGGCAATTATTGCCATTTTTTGTTTTCGTCCCACTTCTGCCATTAATCACATATAAGGCAATAATTGCCATTTTTTGTTTTCGCCCCACAGCTGCCATTAATCACATATAAGGCAATTGTTGCCATTTTTTATTTTCGCCCCTCTGCCGCCATTAATCACATATAAGGCAATTGTTGCCATTTTTTATTGTCGCCTCACTGCTGCCATTAATCACATATAAGGCAATTGTTGCCATTTTTTGTTTTCGCCCCTCTGCTGCCATTAATCACATATAAGGCAATTGTTGCCATTTTTTGTTTTCGCCTCACTGCTGCCATTAATCACATATAAGGCAATTGCTGCCATCTTTTATTGTCGCCCCTCTCCTGCCATTAATCACATATAAGACAATTGTTGCCATTTTTTGTTTTCGCCCCTCTGCTGCCATTAATCACATATAAGGCAATTGTTGCCATTTTTTGTTTTCGCTCCTCTGCTGCCATTAATCACATATAAAGCAATTGTTGCCATTTTTTGTTTTCGCCCCTTTGCTGCCATTAATCACATATAAGGCAATTGTTGCCATTTTTTGTTTTTGCTCCTTTGCTGCCATTAATCACATATAAGGCAATTGTTGCCATTTTTTATTGTCGCCCCTCTGCTGCCATTAATCACATATAAGGCAATTGTTGCCATTTTTTGTTTTTGCTCCTCTGCTGCCATTAATCACATATAAGGCAATTGTTGCCTTTTTTGTTTTCGCCACTCTGCTGCCATTAATCACATATAAGGCAATTGTTGCCATTTTTTGTTTTCGTCCCTATGCTGCCGTTAATCGCATATAAGGCAATTGTTGCCATTTTTTGTTTTCGCCCCGCTGCTGCCATTAATCATATATAAGGCAATTGTTGCCATTATTTGTTTTTGCCCCTCTAGTGCCATTATTCACATAGAAGGCAATTGTTGCCATTTTTTGTTTTCGCCCCACTACTGCCATTAATGACATATAAAGCAATTGTTGCCATTATTTATTGTCGCCCCTCTGATGCCATTAATCACATATAAGGCAATTGTTGCCATTTTTTATTTTCGCCCCTCTGCCACCGTTAATCGCATATAAGGCAATTGTTGCCATTTTTTGTTTTCGCCCCACTGCTGCCATTAACCACATTTAAGGCAATTGTTGCCATTTTTTGTTTTCGCCCCTCTGCTGCCATTAATCACATATAAGGCACTTGTTGCCATTTTTTGTTTTCGTCCCTCTTCTGCCATTAATCACATATAAAACAGTATTTGCCATTTTTTGTTTCTTCCTCTGCTGCCATTAATCACACATATACAGAGAGCAATTGTTGCCATTTTTGTTTCGTCACCTTCTTGCCATTAATCACATATAAGGCAATAATTGCCATTTTTGTTTTCCTTACTGCTGCCATTAATCACATATAAGGCAATTGTTGCCATTTTTTATTGTCACCCCTCTGCTGCCATTAATCACATATAAGGCAATTGTTGCCATTTTTTATTGTCGCCCCTCTGCTGCCATTAATCACATATAAGGCAATTGTTGCCTTTTTTTGTTTGCGCCACTCTGCTGCCATTAATCATATATAAGGCAATTGTTGCCTTTTTTGTTTTCGTCCCTCTTCTGCCATTAATCACATATAAGGCAATTGTTGCCATTTTTTGTTTTCGCCCCACTGCTGCCATTAATCACATATAAGGCAATTGTTGCCATTTTTTATTGTCGCCCCTCTGCTGCCATTAATCACATATAAGGCAATTGTTGCCATTTTTTGTTTTCGCCCCACAGCTGCCATTAATCACATATAAGGCAATTGTTGCCATTTTTTGTTTTCGTCCCAGTGCTGCCATTAATCACATATAAGGCAATTGTTGCCATTTTTTGTTTTCGCTCCACTGCTGCCATTAATCACATATAAGGCAATTGTTGCCATTTTTTGTTTTCGTCCCTCTGCCACCGTTAATCGCATATAAGGCAATTGTTGCCATTTTTTGTTTTCGCCCCACTGCTGCCATTAACCACATTTAAGGCAATTGTTGCCATTTTTTGTTTTCGTCCCTCTTCTGCCATTATTCACATATATGGCAATAATTGCCATTTTTTGTTTTAGCTCCACTGCTGCCATTAATGACATATAAGGCAATTGTTGCCATTTTTCATTGTCGCCCCTCTCCTGCCATTAATCACATATAAGGCAATTGTTGCCATTTTTTGTTTTCGCCCCTCTGCTGCCATTAATCACATATAAGGCAATTTTTGCCATTTTTTGTTTTCGCCCCTCTGCTGCCATTAATCACATATAAGGCAATTGTTGCCATGTTCTATTGTCGCCCCACTGCTGCCATTAATCACATATAAAGCAATTGTTGCCATTTTTTATTGTCGCCCCTCTCCTGCCATTAATCACATATAAGGCAATTGTTGCCATTTTTTGTTTTCGCCCCTCTGCTGCCATTAATCACATATAAGGCAATTGTTGCCATTTTTTGTTTTCGCCCCACTGCTGCCATTAATCACATATAAGGCAATTGTTGCCATTTTCTATTGTCGCCCCACTGCTGCCATTAATCACATATAAAGCAATTGTTGCCATTTTTTATTGTCGCCCTCTGCTGCCGTGTCACACTATAAGTGTTGCCATTTTGTTTCCATCGCCTTTCCGGCTATTACACTGAGAACCTTTGTTTGCCATTTTTTGTTGTCGCTTCACTGCTGCCATTAATCACATATAAGGCAATTGTTGCCATTTTTTATTGTCGCCCCTCTGCTGCCATTATTCACATATACGGCAATTGTTGCCATTTTTTATTGTCGCCCCTCTGCTGCCATTAACCACATTTAAGGCAATTGTTGCCATTTTTTGTTTTCGTCTCTCTTCTGCCATTAATCACATATAAGGCAATTGTTGCCATTTTTTGTTTTCGTCCCTCTGCTGCCGTTAATCGCATATAAGGCAATTGTTGCCATTTTTTGTTTTCGCCCCACTGCTGCCATTAATCACATATAAGGCAATTGTTGCCATTTTTTGTTTTCGTCCCTCTTCTGCCATTAATCACATATAAGGCAATTGTTGCCATTTTTTGTTTTCGCCTCACTGCTGCCATTAATCACATATAAAGCATTTGTTGCCATTTTTTATTGTCGCCCCTCTCCTGCCATTAATCTCATATAAGGCAATTGTTGCCATTTTTTGTTTTCGCCCCTCTGCTTCCATTAATCACATATAAGGCAATTGTTGCCATTTTTTGTTTTCGCCCCTCTGCTGCCATTAATCACATATAAGGCAATTGTTGCCATTTTTTGTTTTCGTTCCTCTTCTGCCATTAATCACATATAAGGCAATTGTTGCCATTTTTTGTTATCGCTCCACTGCTGCCATTAATCACATATAAGGCAATTGTTGCCATTTTTTATTGTCGCCCCTCTGCTGCCATTATTCACATATAAGGCAATTGTTGCCATTTTTTATTGTCGCCCTTCTGCTGCCATTAATCACATATAAGGCAATTGTTGCCATTTTTTGTTTTGCCCCTCTGCTGCCATTAATCACATATAAGGCAATTGTTGCCATTTTTTGTTTTCGCCCCTCTGCTGCCATTAAACACATATAAGGCAAATGTTGCCATTTGTTGTTTTCGTCCCTCTTCTGCCATTAATCACATATAAGGCAATAATTGCCATTTTTTGTTTTCGCCCCACTGCTGCCATCAATGACATATAAGGCAATTGTTCCCATTTTTTATTGTCGCCCCTCTCCTGCCATTAATCACATATAAGGGAATTGTTGCCATTTTTTGTTTTCGCCCCACTGCTGCCATTAATCACATATAAGGCAATTGTTGCCATTTTTTGTTTTCGCCCCTCTGCTGCCGTTAATCACATATAAGGCAATTGTTGCCATTTTTTGTTTTCGTCCCTTTGCCACCGTTAATCGCATATAAGGCAATTGTTGCCATTTTTTGTTTTCGCCCCACTGCTGCCATTAACCACATTTAAGGCAATTGTTGCCATTTTTTGTTTTCGTCCCTCTTCTGCCATTATTCACATATAAGGCAATAATTGCCATT
>NW_024748817.1:0-18619 GCF_018991925.1 Homarus americanus
CAGGGGACTTTGTTATACTCAACCAGGGGTCTTTATTATTCTCGATCAGGGGACTTTGTTATACTGGACAAGGAGACTTTGTTATACTCGATCAGGGGACTTTGTTATACTCGATCAGGGAACTTTGTTATTCTCATCCAGGAGGCTTTGTTATACTCGATCAGGGGACTTTGTTATACTCGATCAGGAGGCTTTGTTATACTCGATTAGGGGACTTTGCTATACTCGACAAGGGGACTTTGTTATACTCGATCAGGGGACTTTGTTATAATCGACCAGGGAACTTTTTTATACTTGACCAATGGACTTTGTTATACTCGATGAGGGGCCTTTGTTATACTTGATCAAGGGACTTTGTTATACTCAACAAGGAGACTTTGTTATACTTGATCAGGGGACTTTGTTATACTGGCCCAGGGGACTTAATTATACTCGATCAGGGGACTTTGTTATACTCAACCAGGGGACTTTGTTATACTCGATCAGGGGACTTTGTTATAATCGACCAGGGGCCTTTGTTATGCTCGAGTAGAAAACTTTGTTATACTCTACCAGGTGACTTTGTTATTCTCCACCAGGGACTTTGTTATACTCGATGAGGGGATATGTTATACTCGAACAGGGGACTTTGTTATACTCGGTTCAGGGGACTTTGTTATACTCGTTCAGGGGCTTTGTTATACTAGGATCAGGGGACTTTGTTATACTCAATTAGGGGATATGTTATACTCGATCAGGGGACTTTGTTATACTGGACCAGGGGACTTTGTTATACTCGATCAGGGGACTTTGTTATACTCGATCAGGGAACTTTGTTATACTCATCGAGGGGGCTTTTTTATACTCGATCAGGGGACTTTGTTATACTCGATCAGGGGACTTTGTTATACTCGAGCAGGTGGCTTTGTTATACTCGATTAGGGGATTTTGTTATACTCGATCAGGAGGCCTTGTTATACTCGATCAGGGGACTTTGCTATACTCGATCCAGGGGACTTTGTTATACTCGATGAAGGGATTTTGTTATACTCGACCAGGGAACTTTTTTATACATGACCAATGGACTTTGTTATACTCGATGAGGGGCCTTTGTTATACTCGAAGAGGGGACTTTGTTATACTCGACCAGGGGACTTTGTTATACTCGATCAGGGGACTTTTTTATTCTCGACCAGAGGACTTTGTTATACAAAATCAGGGCATATGTTATACTTGATCAGGGGACTTTGTTATACTCAACCAGGGGACTTTGTTATACTCGTTCAGGGAAAATGTTATACTGGACCAGGGGACTTTGTTCAGGGAAAATGTTATACTGGACCAGGGGACTTTGTTATACTCGATTAGGGGACTTTGTTATACTCGATCAGGGAACTTTGTTATACTCATCCAGGGGGCTTTGTTATACTCGATCAGGGGACTTTGTTATATTCGATCAGGAGGCTTTGTTATACTCGATCAGGGGACTTTGCTATACTCGACCAGGGGACTTTGTTATACTCGATCAGGGACTTTGTTGTACTCGACCAGGGAACTTTTTTTTACTTGACCAATGGACTTTGTTATGATGAGGGGCCTTTGTTATACTTGATCAGGGAACTTTGTTATACTCAACCAGGGGACTTTGTTATACTCGATCAAGGGACTTTGTTATACTGGACCAGGGGACTTAATTATACTCGCTCAAGGGACTTTGTTATACTCGATCAGGGGACTTTGTTATACTCGATTAGGGGACTTTGTCTTACTCGATCAGGGCCCTTTGCTAAACTCGACCGGGGGACTTTGTTATACTCGATAAGGGGACTTTATTATACTCAATCAGGGGATATGTTATACTTGATCAGAGGACTTTGTTATACTCGTCTTGGGGCCTTTGTAATACTCGATTAGAAAACTTTGTTATACTCGACCAGGAGACTTTGTGATACTCGATCAGGGGACTTTGTTATACTCCACCAGGGACTTTGTTATATTCGATTAGGGGATATGTTATTCTCGATCAGGGAACTTTGTTATACTCGATCAGGGGTCTTTGTTATACTCGTCCAGGGGGTTTTGTTATACTCGATCAGGGGTCTTTGTTATACTCGATCAAGGGACTTTGTCTAACTCGACGAGGGCCATTGTTATACTCGACCAGGGGACTTTGTTATAATCGATCAGGGGACTTTGTTACGCTCGATCTGGGGACTTTGTTATACTGGGCCAGGAGACTTTGTAATACTCGAGAGGGGGATATGTTATACTCGTTCAGGGGACTTTGTTATACTTGACCAGGGGACTTTGTTATACTTGATTAGGGGACTTTGTTCTACTCGGATCAGGGGACTTTGTTATACTCGTCCAGGGGGCTTTGTTATACTAGGATCAGGGGAATTTGTTATACTCGATGAGGGGACTTTGTCTTACTCGATCAGGGCCCTTTGTTGTACTCGACCAGGGGACTTTGTTATAATCGATTAGGGGACTTTGTTATGCTCGATCTGGGGACTTTGTTAACCTGGGCCAGGAGACGTTGTTATACTCGATCAGGGGATATGTTATACTCGATCAGGGGACTTTGTTATACTGGCCCAGGGGACTTTGTTATACTCGATCAGGGGACTTTGTTTTTCTCGAGCAGGGGTCTTTGTTATACTCGGTTAGGGTATTTTTTATACTCGATCAGGAGACTTTGTTATACTCGACCAGGGAACTTTTTTATACCTGACCAATGGACTTTGTTATATTCGATGAGGGGCTTTTGTTATACTCGATGAGGGGACTTTGTTATACTCGACCAGGGCACTTTGTTATACTCGATCAGGGGAATGTTTTATTCTCGACCAGAGGACTTTGTTATACTCAATCAGGGGATATGTTATACTTGATCAGGGGACTTTGTTATACTCAACCAGGGGACTTTGTTATACTCGATCAAGGAACTTTGTTGTACTGGACCAGGGGACTTTGTTATACTCGATCAGGGGACTTTGTTATACTCGATCAGGGAACTTTGTTATACTCATCCAGGGGGCTTTGTTATACTCGATCAGGGGACTTTGTTATATTCGATCAGGAGGCTTTGTTATACTCGATCAGGGGACTTTGCTATACTCGACCAGGGGACTTTGTTATACTCGATCAGGGACTTTGTTATAATCGACAAGGGAACTTTTTTTTACTTGACCAATGGACTTTGTTATACTCGATGAGGGGCCTTTGTTATACTTGATCAGGGAACTTTGTTATACTCAACCAGGGGACTTTGTTATACTCGATCAAGGGACTTTGTTATACTGGACCATGGGACTTAATTATACTCGCTCAGGGGACTTTGTTATACTCGATCAGGGAACTTTGTTATACTCATCCAGGGGGCTTTGTTATACTCGATCAGGGGACTTTGTCTTACTCGATCAGGGCCCTTTGCTAAACTCGACCGGGGGACTTTATTATACTCGATAAGGGGACTTTATTATACTCAATCAGGGGATATGTTATACTTGATCAGAGGACTTTGTTATACTCGTCTTGGGGCCTTTGTAATACTCGATTAGAAAACTTTGTTATACTCGACCAGGAAACTTTGTGATACTCGATCAGGGGACTTTGTTATACTCCACCAGGGACTTTGTTATATTCGATCAGGGGATATGTTATTCTCGATCAGGGAACTTTGTTATACTCGATCAGGGGTCTTTGTTATACTCGTCCAGGGGGCTTTGTTATACTCGATCAGGGGACTGTTTTATTCTCGACCAGAGGACTTTGTTATACTCAATCAGGGGATATGTTATACTTGATCAGGGGACTTTGTTATACTCAACCAGGGGACTTTGTTATACTCGATCAAGGAACTTTGTTGTACTGGACCAGGGGACTTTGTTATATTCGATCAGGGGACTTTGTTATACTCGATCAGGGAACTTTGTTATACTCATCCAGGGGGCTTTGTTATACTCGATCAGGGGACTTTGTTATATTCGATCAGGAGGCTTTGTTATACTCGATCAGGGGACTTTGCTATACTCGACCAGGGTCTTTGTTATACTCGATCAGGGACTTTGTTATACTCGACAAGGGAACTTTTTTTTACTTGACCAATGGACTTTGTTATACTCGATGAGGGGCCTTTGTTATACTTGATCAGTGGGCTTTGTTATACTCAAACAGGGGACTTTGTTATACTCGATCAGGGGACTTTGTTATACTGGACCAGGGGACTTAATTATACTCGCTCAGGGGACTTTGTTATACTCGATCAGGGAACTTTGTTATACTCATCCAGGGGGCTTTGTTATACTCGATTAGGGGACTTTGTTATACTCGATCAGGGGACTTTGTCTTACTCGATCAGGGCCCTTTGCTATACTCGACCGGGGGACTTTGTTATACTCGATAAGGGGACTTTATTATACTCAATCAGGGGATATGTTATACTTGATTAGAGGACTTTGTTATACTCGTCGAGGGGCCTTTGTAATACTTGATTAGAAAACTTTGTTATACTCGACCAGGAGACTTTGTGATACTCGATCAGGGGACTTTGTTATACTCCACCAGGGACTTTGTTATATTCGATCAGGGGATATGTTATACTCGATCAGGGAACTTTGTTATATTCGATCAGGGGGCTTTGTTATACTCGATCAGGGGACTTTGTTATACTCGATCATGGGACTTTGTCTAACTCGACCACGGCCATTGTTATACTCGACCAAGGGACTTTGTTATAATCGATCAGGGGACTTTGTTATACTTGACCAGGGGACTTTGTTATACTCGATTATGGGAATTTGTTATACTCGAACAGGGAACTTTGTTATACTCGTCCAGGGGGCTTTGTTATACTCGATTAGGGGACTTTGTTATACTCGATGATGGGGCTTTGTTATACTCAATCAGGGGACTTTGTTAAACTCGACCAGGGGACTTTGTTATACTCGATCAGGGGACTTTGTTATACTCGACCAGGGGACTTTGTTATAATCGATCAGGGGACTTTGTTATGCTCGATCTGGGACTTTGTTATACTGGGCCAGGGGACTTTTTTATACTCGATCAATGGGACTTTGTTATACTCGATCAGGGGACTTTTGTTATACACGATCAGGGGACTTTGTTATACTCGACCAGGGGCCTTTGTTATACTCGATTAGAAAAATTTGTTATCTCGACGTGGATACTTTGTTATACTCGATCAGGGGACTTTGTTATACTCCACCAGGGAATTTGTTATACTCGATCAGGGGATATTTTATACTCGATCAGGGGACTTTGTTATACTCCACCAGGGACTTTGTTATCCTCGATCAGGGGACTTTGTTATACACGACTAGGGGACTTTGTTATAAGCGATCAGGGGACTTTTTTATACTCGACCAGAGGACTTTGTTATACTCGATCAGGGGATATGTTATACTCGATCAGGGGACTTTGTTATACTCATCCAGAGGACTTTGTTATATTCGATCAGGGGACTTTGTTATACTCAATCAGGGGACTTTGTTATACTCGATTAGGGGCCTTTGTTATGCTCGATGAGGAGGCTTTGTTATACTCGATCAGGGGAGTTTGCTATACTCGACCAGGGGACTTTGTTATACCCGATTAGGGGACTTTGTTATACTCGATAAGTGAACTTTGTTATACTCAATGAGGGGACTTTGTTATACTCGACCAGGGGACTTTTTTATACTTGATCAGGGGACTTTGTCATACTCGATCAGTGGACTTTCTTATATTTGACCTATGGACTTTGCTATACTCGATGAGGGGCCTTTGTTATACTCGATCAGGGTTTTTGTTATACTCGACCAGGGGACTTTGTTATAATCGATCAGGGGACTTTGTCATACTCGACCAGAGGACTTTATTATACTCGAACAAAGGATATGTTATACTCGATGAGGGGACTTTGTTATACTCGATCAGGGGACTTTGTTATACTTGATTACGGGAATTTGTTATACTCGATCAGGGGACATTGTTATACTTGATCAGAGGACTTTGTTATACTCGAACAGGGGCCTTTGTTATGCTCGATTAGAAAACTTTGTTATACTCGACCAGGGGACTTTGTTATTCTCCACAAGGGACTTTGTTATACTCGATCATGGGATTTGTTATACTCGATCAGGGGACTTTGTTCTACTCGGATCAGGGGACTTTGTTATACTCGTCCAGGGGGCTTTGTTATACTAGGATGAGGGGACTTTGTTATACTCAATCAGGGGATATGTTATAGGGATATGTTATACTTGATCAGGGGACTTTGTTGTACTCAACCAGGGGACATTGTTATACTCGATCAGGGGACTTTTTATACTCGACCAGGGGCCTTTGTTATGCTCGATTAGAAAACTTTGTTATACTCGACCAGGGGACTTTGTTATTCTCCACTAGGGACTTTGTTATACTCGATCAGGGGATATGTTATACTTGATCAAGGGACTTTGTTCTACTCGGATCAGGGGACTTTGTTATACTCGTCCAGGGGGCTTTGTTATACTAGGATCAGGGGACTTTGTTATACTCGATGAGGGGACTTTGTCTTACTCGATGAGGGCCCTTTGTTGTACTCGACCAGGGGACTTTGTTATAATCGATTAGGGGACTTTGTTATGCTCGATCTGGGGACTTTGTTAACCTGGGCCAGGAGACGTTGTTATACTCGATCAGGGGATATGTTATACTCGATCAGGCGACTTTGTTATACTGGCCCAGGGGAATTTGTTATACTCGATCAGGGGACTTTGTTATACTCGACCAGGGAACTATTTTATACTTGACCAATGGACTTTGTTATACTCGATGAATGGCCTTTATTTTACTTGATCATGGGACTTTGTTATACTCAACCAGGAGACTTTGTTATACTCGATCAGGGGACTTTGTTATACTGGCCCAGGGGACTTAATTATACTCGTTCAGGGGACTTTGTTATACTCAACCGGGGAACTTTGTTATACTCGATCAGGGGACTTTGTTATACTCGACCAGGGGCCTTTGTTATTCTCGATTAGAAAACTTTGTTATACTCGACCAGGGGACTTTGTTATTCTCCACCAGGGACTTTGTTATACTCGATGAGGGGATATGTTTTACTCGAAAAGGGGACTTTGTTTTACTCGGTTCAGGGGACATTGTTATACTCGTCCAGGGGGCTTTGTTATACTAAGATCAGGGGACTTTGTTATACTCGATTAGGGGATATGCTATACTCGATCAGGGGACTTTGTTATTCTGGACCAGGGGACTTTCTTATACTCGATCAGGGGACTTTGTTATACTCGATCAGGTAACTTTGTTATACTCATCCAGGGGGCTTTGTTATACTCGATTAGGGGACTTTGTTATCCTCGATGAGGGGACTTCGTTATACACGACTAGGGGACTTTGTTATAAGCGATCAGGGGACTTGTTTATACTCGACCAGAGGACTTTGTTATACTCGATCAGGGGACTTTGTTATACTCAATCAGGGGACTTTGTTATACTCGATTAGGGGCCTTTGTTATGCTCGATGAGGAGGCTTTGTTATACTCGATCAGGGGAGTTTGCTATACTCGACCAGGGGAGTTTGTTATAGTCGATCAGGGGACTTTGTTATACTTGATAAGTGAACTTTGTTATACTCAATCAGGGGACTTTGTTATACTCGACCAGGGGACTTTTTTATACTTGATCAGAGGACTTTGTCATACTCGATCAGTGGACTTTCTTATATTTGACCTATGGACTTTGCTATACTCGATGAAGGGCCTTTGTTATACTCGATCAGGGTTTTTGTTATACTCGACCAGGGGACTTTGTTATAATCGATCAGGGGACTTTGTCATACTCGACCAGAGGACTTTATTATACTCGATCAAAGGATATGTTATACTCGATGAGGGGACTTTGTTATAATCGATCAGGGGACTTTGTTATACTTGATTACGGGACTTTGTTATACTCGATCAGGGGACTTTGTTATACTTGATCAGAGGACTTTGTTATACTCGAACAGGGGCCTTTGTTATGCTCGATTAGAAAACTTTGTTATACTCGACCAGGGGACTTTGTTATTCTCCACCAGGGACTTTGTTATACTCGATCATGGGATTTGTTATACTCGATCAGGGGACTTTGTTCTACTCGGATCAGCGGAATTTGTTATACTCGTCCAGGGGGCTTTGTTATACTAGGATCAGGGGACTTTGTTATACTCAATCAGGGGATATGTTATAGGGATATGTTATACTTGATCAGGGGACTTTGTTGTACTCAACCAGGGGACATTGTTATACTCGATCAGGGGACTTTGTTATACTCGACCAAGGGAATTTGTTATTCTCCACTAGGGACTTTGTTATACTCGATCAGGGGATATGTTATACTTGATCATGGGACTTTGTTCTACTCGGATCAGGGGACTTTGTTATACTCGTCCAGGGGGCTTTGTTATACTAGGATCAGGGGACTTTGTTATACTCGATGAGGGGACTTTGTCTTACTCGATGAGGGCCCTTTGTTGTACTCGACCAGGGGACTTTGTTATAATCGATTAGGGGACTTTGTTATGCTCGATCTGGGGACTTTGTTAACCTGGGCCAGGAGACGTTTTTATACTCGATCAGGGGATATGTTATACTCGATCAGGAGACTTTGTTATACTGGCCCAGGGGAATTTGTTATACTCGATCAGGGGACTTTGTTATACTCGATCAGGGAACTTTGTTATACTCATCCAGGGGGCTTTGTTATACTCTATCAGGGGACTTTGTTATACTCGATCAGGGGACTTTGTTTTTCTCGAGCAGGGGGCTTTGTTATACTCGATTAGGGTATTTTTTATACTCGATCAGGAGACTTTGTTATACTCAACCAGGGAACTATTTTATACTTGACCAATGGACTTTGTTATACTCGATGAATGGCCTTTATTTTACTTGATCAGGGGACTTTGTTATACTCAACCAGGAGACTTTGTTATACTCGATCAGGGGACTTTGTTATACTGGCCCAGGGGACTTAATTATAATCGTTCAGGGGACTTTGTTATACTCAACCGGGGGACTTTGTTATACTCGATCAGGGGACTTTGTTATACTCGACCAGGGGCCTTTGTTATTCTCGATTAGAAAACTTTGTTATACTCGACCAGGGGACTTTGTTATTCTCCACCAGGGACTTTGTTATTCTCGATGAGGGGATATGTTTTACTCGAAAAGGGGACTTTGTTTTACTCGGTTCAGGGGACATTGTTATACTCGTCCAGGGGGCTTTGTTATACTAGGATCAGGGGAGTTTGTTATACTCGATTAGGGGATATGCTATACTCGATCAGGGGACTTTGTTATTCTGGACCAGGGGACTTTGTTATACTTGATCAGGGGACTTTATTATACTCGATCAGGTAACTTTGTTATACTCATCCAGGGGGCTTTGTTATACTCGATCAGGGGACTTTGTTATCCTCGATCAGGGGACTTTGTTATACACGACTAGGGGACTTTGTTATAAGCGATCAGGGGACTTTTTTATACTCGACCGATGGACTTTGTTATACTCGATCAGGGTTTTTGTTATATACTCGACCAGGGGACTTTGTTATAATCGATCAGGGGACTTTTGTCATACTCGACCAGAGGACTTTATTATACTCGATCAAAGGATATATTTATACTATTTGAGGGACTTTGTTATACTCGATCAGGGGACTTTGTTATACTTGATTACGGGACTTTGTTATACTCGATCAGGGGACTTTCGGTATACTTGATCAGGGACTTTGTTATACTCGAACGAGGGGACTTTGCTATTCTCCACCAGGAATTTGTTATACTCGATCAGGGGATTTGTTATACTCGATCAGGGGACTTTGTTCTACTCGGAGCAGGGGACTTTGTTATACTCGTCCAGGGGGCTTTGTTATACTAGGATCAGGGGACTTTGTTATACTCGATCAGGGGATATGTTATAGGGATATGTTATACTTGATCAGGGGACTTTGTTGTACTTTGTTATACTTGATTACGGGACTTTGTTATACACGATCAGGGGACTTTGTTATACTTGATCAGAGGACTTTGTTATACTCGAACAGGGGCCTTTGTTTTGCTCGATTAGAAAACTTTGTTATACTCGACCAGGGGACTTTGTTATTCTCCACCAGGGACTTTGTTATACTCGATCAGGGGATATGTTATACTCGATCAAGGGATTTTGTTCTACTCGGATCAGGGGACTTTCTTATACTCGTCCAGGGGGCTTTGTTATACTAGGATCAGGGGACTTTGTTATACTCGATGAGGGGACTTTGTCTTACTCGATGAGGGCCCTTTGTTGTACTCGACCAGGGGACTTTGTTATAATTGATTAGGGGACTTTGTTATGCTCGATCTGGGGACTATGTTAACCTGGGCCAGGAGACGTTGTTATACTCGATCAGGGGATATGTTATACTCGATCAGGGGACTTTGTTATACTGGCCCAGGGGAATTTGTTATACTCGATCAGGGGACTTTGTTATACTCGATCAGGGAACTTTGTTATACTCATCCAGGGGGCTTTGTTATACTCTATCAGGGGACTTTGTTATACTCGATCAGGGGACTTTGTTTTTCTCGAGTAGGGGGCTTTGTTATACTCGATTAGGGTATTTTTTATACTCGATCAGGAGACTTTGTTATACTCGACCAGGGAACTATTTTATACTTTACCAATGGACTTTGTTATACTCGATGAAGGACCTTTGTTATACTCCATGAGGGGACTTTGTTATTCTCGACCAGGGGACTTTGTTATACTCGATCAGGGGACTTTTTTATTCTCGACCAGAGGACTTTGCTATACTCAATCAGGGGATATGTTATACTTGATCAGGGGACTTTGTTATACTCAACCAGGGGACTTTATTATTATCGATCAGGGGACTTTGTTATACTGGACCAGGGGACTTTGTTATACTCGATCAGGGGACTTTGTTATACTCGATTAGGGAACTTTATTATTCTCATCCAGGGGGCTTTGTTATACTCGATGAGGAGGCTTTGTTATACTCGATCAAAGGACTTTGCTATACTCGACCAGGGGACTTTGTTATACTCGATCAGGGGACTTTGTTATACTCGACCAGGGAACTTTTTTATACTTGACCAATGGACTTTGTTATACTTGATGAATGGCCTTTATTTTACTTGATCAGGGGACTTTGTTATACTCAACCAGGAGACTTTGTTATACTCGATCAGGGGAAATTGTTATACTGGCCCAGAGGACTTAATTATACTCGATCAGGGGACTTTGTTATACTCAACCGGGGGACTTTGTTATACTCGATCAGGGGACTTTGTTATACTCGACCAGGGGCCTTTGCTATACTCGACCGGGGGACTTTGTTATAATCGATCAGGGAACTTTGGTATGCTCGAACTGGGGACTTTGTTATACTGGCCAGGGGACTTAATTTTATACTCGATCAGGGACTTTGTTACACTGGACCAGGGGATTTTTTATTCTCGATTAGGGATCTTGTTATACTCGATCAGGGGACTTTGTTATACTCGTCCAGGGGGCTTTGTTATACTCGATCAGGGGACTTTGTTATACTCGACCTGGGGATTTTGTTATACTCTAACGGGGCTTTGTTATTCTCGACTAGGGGACTTTGTTATACTCGATGAGGAGGCTTTGTTATACTTGATCATAGGACTTTGCTATACTCGACCAGGGGACTTTGTTATACTCTATCATGGGACTTTGTTATACTCGACCAGGGAACTTTTTTATACTTGACCAATGGACTTTGTTATACTCGATGAGGGGCCTTTGTTATACTAGATGAGGGGACTTTGTTATACTCGACCAGGGGATTTTGTTATACTTGATCAGGGGACTTTTTTATACTCGACCAGAGGACTTTGTTATACTCAATCAATGGATATGTTATACTCGATAAGGGGACTTTGTTATACTCAACCAGGGGACTTTGTTATACTCGATTAGGGGAAATTTTTATACTCAACCAGGGAACATTTTTATACTTGATCAGGGGACTTTGTCATACTCGACCAGAGGCCTCTGTTATACTCGATCGGGGAATTTTGTTATACTCGATGAGTGGACTTTCCTATATTTGACCAGTGGACTTTGCTATACTCGATGAGGGGCCTTTGTTATACTTGATCAGGGGACTTTCTTATACTCGACCAGAGGACTTTGTTATACTCGATCAGGTGATATGTTATACTCGATCAGGGGACTTTGTTTTACGCGATCAGAGGACTTTGTTATACCCGACGAGGGGCCTTTGTTTTTCTCGATTAGAAAACTTTGTTATACTCGACCAGGGGACTTTGTTATACTTGATCAGGGGACTTTCTTATACTCCACCAGGGACTTTGTTATATTCGATCAGGGGATTTGTTATAATCGACGAGGGGACTTTGCTATACTCGACCAGGGGACTTTGTTATACTCGATCAAGGTCTTTGTTATATTCGACCAGGGGACTTTTTATACTTGATCAGGGGACTTTGTCATACTCGATCAGTATACTTTCCTATATTTGACCAATGGACTTTGCTATACTCGATGAGGGGCCTTTGTTATACTCGTTCAGGGAACTTTGTTATACTCGACCAGAGGACTTTGTTATACTTGGACAGGGGATATGTTATAGTCGATTAGGGGACTTTGTTATACTTGATTAGGGGAATTTTTTATACTCGATCAAAGGACTTTGTTATACCTGATCGGAGGACTTTGTTATACTCGCCCAGGGGCCTTTGTTATACTCGATTAGAAAACTTTGTTATACTCGACCAGGGGACTTTGTTATACTCCACCAGGGACTTTGTTATTCTCGATCAGGGGATATGTTATACTCGATCAGGGGACTTTGTTATACTCGGTTCAGGGGGCTCTGTTATACTCGTCCAGGGGGCTTTTTTATACTAGGATCAGGGGACTTTGTCTTACTCGATCAGGGCCCTTTGTTATATTCGACCAGGGGACTTTGTTATAATCGATTAGGGGACTTTGTTATGCTCGATCTGGGGACTTTGTTAAACTGGGCCATGAGACGTTGTTTTACTCGATTACGGGATATGTTATACTCGATTAGGGGACTTTGTTATACTGTACCAGGGGACTTTGTTATACTCGATTAGGCGGCATTATACTCTGATAGGGGACTTTTATTCTTCTCGATGAGGCCTTTGTTATACTCGTTGAGGGCCTTTGTTATACTAGATCAGGACTTTGTTATACTCTAGGCCTTTTGAACTCGATCAGGGCTGCCCATACTCGAGCAGGGGCTTTGTTGCTCTCAATCAGGGACTTCTTCTTACTCGACTGGGGGACTTTGTTGCTCTCGAGCAGAGGCTTTGTTATTCTCGATTAGGGACTTTGTTATACTAGATCAAGGGACTTTGTTATACTCGATTAGAGCCTTTTTTGAGCTCGATCAGGGGACTTATACTCGAGCAGGGGCTGTTATAATCTGATCGGGGGATGTTTATACTCGACCAGGGGACTTTGTTATACTCGAGCAGTGGGCTTTGTTATTCTCGATTAGGGGACTTTGTTATACTCGATCAGGAGGCTTTGTTATTCTCGATCATGGGACTTTGTTATACTCGACCAGACTACTTTGTTATACTCGATCAGGGGACTTTGTTATACTCGACCAGGGAACTTTTTTATACTTGACCAATGGACTTTGTTATACTCGATGAGGGGCCTTTGTTATACTCGATGAGGGGACTTTCTTATACTTGACCAGGGGACTTTGTTATACTCGATCAGGGGACTTTGTTATACTCGATTATTGGCCTTTGTTATACTCGATGAGGGGGCTTTGTTATACTCGACCAGGGGACTTTGCTATAGTCGACCAGGGGACTTTGTTATACTCGATTAGGGGACTTTGTTATACTCGACAAGGGAACATTTTTATACTTGATCAGGGGACTTTGTCATACTCGACCAGAGGCCTTTGTTATTCTCGATCGGGGAACTTTGTTATACTCGATGAGTGGACTTTCCCATATTTGACCAGTGGACTTTGCTATACTCGATGAGGGGCCTTTGTTATACTCGATCAGGGGACATTATTATACTCGTCCAGGGGACTTTGTTATACTCGATCAAGGGACTTTCTTATACTCGACCAGAGGACTTTGTTATACTCGATCAGGTGATATGTTATACTCGATCAGGGGACTTTGTTATACTCGATCAGGGGACTTTGTTATACTCGATTAGGGGCCTTTGTTATACTCGATGAAAGGGCTTTGTTATAATCGACCAGGGGACTTTGCTATACTCGAACAGGGGACTTTGTTATACTCGAGTAGGGGACTTTGTTATAGTCGATAAATGGACTTTGTTATACTTGATAAGGGGACTTTGTTACACTGGACCAAGGGACATTTTTATACTCGATTAGGGGATTTTGTTATACTCGATCAGGGGATTTTTGTTACACTCGATCAGGGGACTTTGTTATACTCGACCGGGGCCTTTGTTATACTCGAGTAGGGGACTTTGTTATAGTCGATAAATGGACTTTGTTATACTTGATAAGGGGACTTTGTTATACTCGATAAGGGGACTTTGTTTGACTCGAACAGGGGACTTTGTTATAGTCGACCAGGGGACTTTGTTATACTCGATGAGGGGGCTTTATTATACTCGATCAGGGAAAATTGTTATACTCGATAAGGAGGCTTTGTTTTACTCGATAAGGGGACTTTGTTATACTCAACCAGGGGACTTTGTTATACTCGATCAGGGGACTTTGCTAAACTCGACAAGGGGACTTTGTTATACTCGATCAGGGGACTTTGTTATATTCGACCAGGGGACTTTTTTATACTTGATCAGGGGACTTTGTCATACTCGATCAGGGGACTTTGTTATACTCGACCACGGGACTTTGCTAAACTCGACCAGGGGACTTTGTTATACTCGATCAGGGGACTTTGTTATACTCGAACAGGGGACTTTGTTATACTCGATTAGGGGACTTTGTTATATTCGACCAGGGGACTTTTTTATACTTGATCAGGGGACTTTGTCATACTCGATCAGTATACTTACCTATATTGAGCCAATGAACTTTATATGCTATGCTCGATGAGGGCCTTTGTTATACTCGTTCAGGACTTTGTTTATACTTTCGACCAAGAGACTTTGTTATACTTGGACAGGGATATATTATACTCGATCAGGGACTTTTGTTTATGCCAGTTAAATTTGTTATACTCGATAGAAAAGGACTTTTAATTTTCCTGATCAAGAGGACTTTGTTACTCTTTCCTTGGGGCCTTTGTTATACTAGATTAGAAAACTTTGTTATACTCGACCAGGGGACTTTGTTATACTCCTCCAGGGACTTTGTTATTCTCGATCAGGGGATATGTTATACTCGATCAAGGGACTTTGTTATACTCGGTTCAGGGGACTTTGTTTTACTCGTCCAAGGGGCTTTTTTATACTAGGATCAGGGGACTTTGTCTTACTCGATCAGGGCCCTTTGTTATATTCGACCAGGGTACTTTGTTATAATCGATTAGGGGACTTTGTTATGCTCGACTTGGGGATTTTGTTAAACTGGGCCAGGAGACGTTGTAATACTCGATCAGGGGATATGTTATACTCGATCAGGGGACCTTGTTATACTGGACCAGGGGACTTTGTTATACTCGATTAGGGGACTTTGTTATACTCGATGATGGAACTTTGTTATACTCGTCCAGGGGGCTTTGTTATACTCGATCAGGGGTCTTTGTCTTACTCGATCAGGGCCCTTTGCTATATTCGACCGGGGGACTTTGTTATAATCGATCAGGGGACTTTGGTATGCTCGAACTAGGGACTTTGTTATACTGGGCCACGGGACTTTTTTATACTCGATCAGGGGACTTTGTTACACTGGACCAAGGGACATTTTTATACTCGATTAGGGGATTTTTTTATACTCGACCAGGGGATTTTTGTTACACTCGATCAGGGGACTTTGTTATACTCGACCGGGGCCTTTGTTATACTCGAGTAGGGGACTTTGTTATAGTCGATAAATGGACTTTGTTATACTTGATAAGGGGACTTTGTTATACTCGATAAGGGGACTTTGTTTGACTCGAACAGGGGACTTTGTTATAGTCGACCAGGGGACTTTGTTATACTCGATGAGGGGGCTTTTATTATACTCGATCAGGAAAAATTATTTATACTCGATAAGGAGGCTGTTTTACTCAATGAGGGACTTCTGTTATACTCAACAGGGACTTTATTTATACTCGATCAGGGGACTTTATTTATACTCGATTAGGGCCTTGTATATTCGATAGGGGGCTTTTGTTATATCGACACCGGTTTTAAACTCGACCAGGGGACTTTGTTATACCGATCGAGGACTTTGTCTTACTCTGATCAGGGCCCTTTGCTATACTCGACCGAAGTTGTTGCTACTCAATCATACTCGATCGAACTTTTCTTGATCAGGGCCCCTTTGCTATACTCAATAAGGACTTTTTTATAATCGATCAGGGACTTTGTTACACTGGACCAGAGGACATTTTTATACTCGATCAGGGGACTTTGTTACACTGGACCAGAGGACATTTTTATACTCGATTAGGAGACTTTGTTATACTCGATTAGGGGACTTTTGTTACACTCGATCAGGGGACTTTGTTATTCTCGACCAGGGGCCTTTGTTATACTCGATTAGGGGACTTTGTTATACTCGATATGGGGACTTTGTTATACTCGATAAGGGACTTTTATTTATATATATTCTAAAGGGACTTTTGTTATACCTACTCTAATGATCGAGACTTTTGTCATACTTTCGATGAGGGGCCTTTGTTATACTCGATGAGGCCTTTGTTATACTAGATCGGGGACTGTTATACTCGATTAGAGGCCTTTTTTGAACTCGATCAGGGGACTTTGTTATTCTCGAGCAGGGGGCTTTGTTATACTCGATCAGGGGACTTTGCTATACTCGACCAGGGGACTTTGTTATACTCGAGCAGGGGGCTTTGTTATTCTCGATTAGGAGACTTTGTTATACTCGATCAGGAGGCTTTGTTATTCTCGATCATGGGACTTTGTTATACTCGACCATGGGACTTTGTTATACTCGATTAGGGGACTTTGTTATACTCGACCAGGGAACTTTTTTATACTTGACCAATGGACTTTGTTATACTCGATGAGAGAACTTTATTCTCGATGAAACTTTTATTCTCGATCAGGAGACGCTGTTACTAGATCAGGAACTTTGTTATATGATTAGAGGCGCTTTATTGAACTCGATCCAGAAATTTATTTATACTCGAAACTGAAACTTTAACATACTCGATCAGGGGACTTTATTATTCTCAACAGGGGGCTTTGGTTATTCTCGATTAGAGGACTGTTATACTCGATCAGAGGCTTTGTTATTCTCGATTATGGGACTATGGCCCATACTCGACCAGAAGGACTTTGTTATACTCGATCGAGGACTTTGTTATACTCGATCAGGGGACTTTGTTATACTCCTGGGACTTTGTTATACTCGATCAGGGGATATGTTATACTCGATCAGGGGACTTTGTTATACTCCACCAGGGACTTTGTTATACTCGATCAGGGGATATGTTATATTCAGTCAGGGGACTTTCTTATACTCGATAAGGGGAATTTTTATACTCAATAAGGGGACTTTGTAATACTCGATCAGGGGACTTTGTTATACTTGATATGGAGTCTTTGTTAAACTCGATGAGGGGCCTTTGTTATACTCGATCAAGGGACTTTGTTATTCTCGATCAGGGGCCTTTGTTATACTCGATCACGGGAATTTGTTTTACTCGATCAGTTGACTTTGTTTTTCTCGATTAGGCGGCTTTGTTATACTCGATCAGGGGACTTTTGTTATACTCGATGAGGGGCCTTTGTTATACTGGATCAGGGGCCTTTGTTATACTAGATAAGGGGACTTTGTTATACTCGATTAGAGGCCTTTTTTGAACTCGATCGGGGGACTTTGTTATACTCGAGCAGGGGGCTTTGTTATACTCGATCAGGGGACTTTGCTATACTCGACCAGGGGATTTTGTTATACTCGAGCAGGGGGCTTTGTTATTCTCGACTAGGGGACTTTGTTATACTCGATGAGGAGGCTTTGTTATACTCGATCATAGGACATTGCTATACTCGACCAGGGGACTTTGTTATACTCTATCAGGGGACTTTGTTATACTCGAACAGGGAACTTTTTTATACTTGACCAATGGACTTTGTTATACTCAATGAGGGGCCTTTGTTATCCTAGATGAGGGGACTTTGTTATACTCGACCAGGGGATTTTGTTATACTTGATCAGGGGACTTTTTATACTCCACCAGAGGACTTTGTTATACTCAATCAAGGGATATGTTATACTCGATCAGGGGACTTTGTTATACTCAACCAGGGGACTTTGTTATACCCGATTAGGGGACTTTTTTATACTCGACCAGGGAACATTTTTATACTTGATCAGGGGACTTTGTCATACTCGACCAGAGGCCTCTGTTATACTTGATCGGGGAATTTTGTTATACTCGATGAGTGGACTTTCCTATATTTGACCAGTGGACTTTGCTAT
>NW_024748818.1:0-17941 GCF_018991925.1 Homarus americanus
CTAGAAGTTACGTATTGCTGGAGGGTAGCCAGTAACGGGAGGAGGAGGAGGAGGTAGCTACAGTGACGGGAGGAGGGAGGGTAGCCACAGTAACGGGAGGAGGAGGGGGGAGGGTAGCTACAGTAACGGGAGGAGGAGGAGGGTAGACAGTAACAGGAGGGAGGAGGTGAGGGGGAGGGTGTGTGCACAGTAACAGGAGGAGGGAGGGTAGCACAGTAATGGGAGGAGGAGGGGAGGGTAGACACAGTAACGGGAGGGAGGAGGAGGAGGGTAGCACAGTAAACAGGAGGAGGAGGAGGAGGGTATTACAGTAACAGGAGGGAGGAGGGGAGGGGTAGCTACAGTAATGGGGGGAGGAGGGAGGGTAGCTAGCAGTAACAGGGAGGAGGGAGGTAGCAGTACGGGAGGGGAGGTAGCTACAGTAATGGGAGGGGGGGGGGGAAGCTACAGTAACAGGAGGAGGGGAGGGTAGCTACAGTAATGGGAGGAGGAGGGGGAGGGTGGTAGCACAGTAACAGGAGGAGGGAGGGTAGCGCAGTAATGGGAGGAGGAGGGGGAGGGTAGCTGGTAACGGGGAGGAGGAGGGGAGGTGGTGCTACAGTAACAGGGAGTGAGGGAGGGTAGCTATGTAATGGGAGGAGGAGGAGGTAGCTACAGTAATGGGAGGAGGAGGTAGCTACAGAAGGAGGAGGGGGAGGGAGTAGCCAGTGACGGGAGGAGGAGGAGAGACAGGTAATGGGAGGGGAGGAGGAGGGGTAGCTACAGTACAGGAGGAGGGAGGGTAGCTACAGTAATGGGAGGAGGGAGGGTGAAGCACAGTAACGGGAGGAGGAGGAGAGGAGGTGGGAGCACAGTAATGGGAGGAGGAGGGGGGGGGTAGCTAGTAACAGGAGGGAGGGGAGGGTAGCTACAGTAATGGGGGAGGAGGAGGGTATGCACAGTAATGGGAGGAGGGAGGGGAGGGTAGCTGGGGTAACGGGAGGAGGGAGGGGTAGCTAAGGAATGGGGGGAGGAGGGGAGGAAGCTAGTATTGGGAGGAGGAGGGTAGCTACAGCAACAGGAGGAGGGGAGGGTAGCTGTAACGGGAGGAGGAGGGGAGGTGAGCAGTAACAGGGAGGGGAGGGTAGGGGAAGGTGGTGAAGGAGGAGGAGGGGAGGGAAGGTAATAGGAGAGGAGGGGTAGCTACAGTAACAGGGAGGAGGGAGGGTAGCACAGTACGGGAGGAGGAGGAGAGGGAGCTAGCAGTAACAGGAGGAGGGAGGGTAGCTACAGCACGGGAGGAGGAGGAGGGTAGCCACAGTAACGGAGGAGGAGGAGGGTAGCCACAGTAACGGGAGGAGGAGGGAGGGTAGCCACAGTAACAGGAGGAGGGAGGGTAGCCACAGTAATGGAGGAGGAGGTAGCCACAGCAACAGGAGGAGGGAGGGTAGCCACAGTAACGGAGGAGGAGGAGGAGGACACCCACAGCAACAGGAGGAGGGGAGGACACCCACAGCAACAGGAGGAGGAAGGGCAAACGCCACACCATGACACACCCTCCAACACCCTCCCCACGCACACAAACGCATCCACCAAAAAACAAAACTGTCGTAATATTTATCATACACAGCTGCCGAAACAATAAATGACGTCACATCTCCACAGGTTAATGGCACCGCGCCGTCAAATGTTCATTACTGCGTCGACTCCTGGCAGTGTGTACTGTGTCGCAATAAAACACAATGCTGTATCACAAAACCAGATTGAAATGATGATAATTGAAACAATGTAATTTTTGGGATAGATTTTATGAGATAAGATTAGTTGGATAATGAGGTTTATTTTATTTTGAGAGAAAGAAAGTATGAAAACACCAACGTTAGACCTTTTATATTTAATACGTAATTAGTTTATGAATGAGTTGTATTATCAAGACCAGAGAACGAGGTTAATTGCCTTTGGTATATTATTTTGTTTCATTTTTTCTTTACATTTTCCCCGGTCAGTGTGTTAGCTGTTGAGTGTTTGTGTGAAGAGATTCTTTGTTTACAGAGTGTTTGATAGTTTGTGTTCACTGAGACGTGCATATAAAACATTTGTCCTACTCAAAGTTCATGACCTTCACCTGTTAAGAGTTTAATTGATGTTAGGTAACTTTGGGGTTGGGTTGGGTTGGATTAACTTTTGGATTGGGTTCGGTTATTTGCTAGAGGTCATCAATTTGTCATATACGAATTTACTGAAGAAGATGTGACCTTTTATGGATCAAAGGCCACGTGCATGTAATAGCCCGAACACATACAGTAACACGTCATCTTTGTATAATCACATTACCCAACATAACCAGACTATGAGCAGTACCTAGACACAACATTAGATGTGTGATTTCGGTCTGTAAATTCCCGGTCACGTAGTTCAAGGATTTCTAACTGACTCACGCACTACAGGGCACATTCAACTGACTTGATATATAGTACGTATAGTCAGTTCATCCAGGTACAGTTCCTCATATACACCAGACGTGATACAAGAAGGCTTTGATCTCAGCCTCTCATAATCTGTCATTACCTAATCGCCCCATATTAAAGTTACATGGTTATTGGCACTACCCATTGTTTGGATAACTCGATTTTTCTAAATAAAACAGAAAAAAAAATCTTTGGTTTAGAAACATGCCCCAAAATCTCAGGTGACCAGCAGCTATTAACAGGTAATAGTAGTGACACTATTTACATGAAGATAAACTACTGGTGACAGTGGTAACATCAAGGTGGCAGCAGAGTTTTAGTACCTGTGACTCAACACACACTCAACAGTACTTCAAGTGTCCAAGCACAAGTGTAATGACCAACAGAGTGAGTGAGAGAGGCACCTGTAACCTTGTGTAATATATATTAAACCGTACAAGTGATAAACTAGTAATCTCACCAAGTATAGGTCAAGACTTTAACAATCTCAGAGGCTTACAGTTACTGGGTCAAAGGTCACGTGTAGGTCATAACTATACTTATCAGAGACTGTCCTATAAAACAACAAATTTTCTTGGCTTTTTCTGAGATTTTTAACAATATATAGACGGATGGATGGATGGATGGATGGATGGATGGATGGATGGATGAATAGATAATTATATAAAAACAGTCATGCAAGTTTACACTGACTTTGAGTGTGTGTAGACAATGTAGCTATACCATGTACCTAAACATTGCAGGTATAGCAAACAATGGTAAACAGTAAGGCAATCTATTACCATTATTTTCAACTGTTGAATCAGTGGATGAGAGACACGATTATAGTGTAGCTTCCACGACTTGAGCAGAGCCTTCGACAGGGTCCCCATAAAAGATTAATACGCAAAGTGGAGGCACGGAGTTGGAGGAGATGTTCTAAACTGGATGAGGTGTGGTCACAGGATAGGAAACAGAGTCAGCGTTAATGACACTAAATCCGATTGGGGTGTAAGCAGAAAACAGATATCAGATAAACAAAGTTGATATAGATAAATCCGACTGTGAGAAAGATTAAGAGAAGGAGTATGATAAGTAGGAATTTAAACCAAGTCAACAATGTGTATTTGCTCGAAACAAGGCTAACAAAGTACTTGGGTTCATACAAAGGAGTATTATAGTTACAAGACTAGTGAGGTTATCCTAAAACTATATTTTACTCTGTGAGACCACTCAGGATTATGCAGTTCAGTTCTGGTCACCGTACTACAGAATGGATGAAAAATTCCCAGAAAGCATTCAGAGGAGAATGACAAGACTAATCCTGGGCATTAGGAACCTGGAGTATAGAGACAGGTTAAAGCATCTCGTAGCAATGGTTTTAAATTGTAATAGACATATTTATATCAGGGCGAGATAGGTAAACGCTGGTTTGGAAATAGAGTAGTGGATGAGTGAAACAAGCTACAAACATCATTATTAACTCGAATACGCTGGATAGCTTCAAACATATGAGCGATAGGGGTTGGGTGTAAATGGGACTGACCAGTTGGGCCAATAGGTCTGCTGCAGCCTCCATTCTTATGTTCTTAATTGACTTCCACCTTCATTCTCAAGAATACCAATAACCCGTGACATCTTCTCTGGTGTCATAGGTCACAGTATGACTCGTGACCTTACCCACACTCCAGCAGTTCAGAACGATACACTTGGGACCTTAGCCGTCACATTTGAAAGAACTTTATCTTGACGACTAGCGAGAAGACCTGCTCTACATGGTCATTTTTGGCTGAAAGTTTGAATTGGCTGTCTCTCCCTTGACGGGGTAGAGGGGGAGAGGGAGAAGGGGATGGGGAGGTCATAAAGGGAGGGGGGAGAGGGTGAGGAGGAGGATAAGGAAGAGGAAAAGGTGATAAAGGAGAGGGGAAGTAGGAGGAGGTGATAAAGGAGAGGGGAAGGTGAGAAGGGGAGGAGGAGGGAGGATGGGAGGTGAGAAGTGGAAGGGAGGTGAGAAAGGAGGGTGAGGTGAGAAAAGGGATGGGGGAGGAGAGCTGTGAGGAGGGGGAGGGAGGGGTGAGGGAAGGGAGGGAGGAAAGGGAGGAGGAGAGGGGAGGTAAGAGAGGGAGGAGCACAGTAGGAGGAGGATTTTATCGCTTTGCAATTACTGTTCTCAACCTGGTGTATCCTGGCAACATTCTCGACTGTCTGGGCGGCGTGTGTGTGAGTGCATGCAGTAATGGAGTCTTCAAATGGGCTTGGTACAACTTTCTTTACCGCCCATCTCTAATTTAAACCACTTTATTTTTTCAAGCTGTCATAAACCTCAAAATACAACTCTATTTCTAATTTGTAATACAACATTAATATTTACTAAAAAATATATATATATATATATATATCTGATAGGAGGAAAAATGAATAAAATTTAAATAAAAAAATATATGGATTTTTCATTTTTGCTCTTAAAAAAAATAACCCAAACTATAATAAATGTTGCAAAAAAAAAATAACTCGTTAAAATACTCTAGCACAAGATGTAAAGATAACTTACTACATAACTCAAAAACAATATATATTTATTACTTTTACATTCAATTTAAAGTCAATTTTCATCATTAAATATTTCGCGTCAAGTCCTTTCATCTCAAGTGCAGCCCCCTCCTCCCTCCCCCCCAAAAAAAAGTAGCCTCAGTCATTTTACATTCGCCATAAAAGCAATTTAATCTTAACTACACAAAAGTGGAGATGAAGTTTGGCTCAGTTGTATTTTTCAGTTACAGTGTTGCAATGACACCCCCCCGCCCCCATGAAGTGCCTCCGTGGTGCTATGATGGGAATTACACTTTAAATAAACAAAGTCGGCAAATATATGTATAAGAGTAAATAGATTTAATAAAGGAAGCAGCCTCGACCTAGAATGGAAGTACTACTTATTTTTACGGGGAACGCTACTTATTTTACGGGAACGATGCTTATTTTTCGGGAACGATGCTTATTTTTGGGGAATTACTTATTTTACGAGAGAGAGAGAGAGAGAGAGCGAGAGAGAGAGAGAGAGTTCACACTATCGTCTCTCTCTCTCTCACACACAGTAGCCCCCACCAAGCCTAGGTGTTTGGAGTGAAGGTGAAGTTTACCTGTGTGTCCCCCGCCAGGTGAGTGAACCTTTGTTTGTTAAATTAACCATATTTCACCTTCCTCTTCTCCATTCATTCCTTTCTTCCTTCCTTCCTTCCTTACTCCTGCCTACTCTTCCTTCTTCTCTTCCTCGTGCCTTCTCTCATCCTCCCCTTCCTCTACCTTACTTCCCTTTCCTCCTTCATGCCTCCCTCCTTCCCTCCCTCCCTCGTTTCTACCTTACTCCCTTCCTTCTCTTCCTCCTCTTCTTCTTCCTTCCATCCTCCTCCCTCTCCTTCTTTCCTTTCCTACCCTCCATCCTTCCCCATCTTCCTCCTTCACCTCCACCACACTGGTCAAACTAAAGTCACGCTGCCAGACACTTTAAAGAGGTCAATTGGGGTTAGGGGTTAGGTTAGGGTTTGGTTTAAAGAAGTTAGAAGTTTAGTTTGGTTAGGTTGGGATAGGGTTAGGGTTAGGTTTGGTTTGGTTAGTTAGGTTAGGTTAGGGTTAGGTAAAAAAATAGATCATGTTTGGAGGATAGAATGTTTGTATAAAGTCAGTAAGTGTTAGGAGTTAGGTTAGGTTAAGGAAGTAGGTTAGGTTAGGGTGGTTTGGTTTGGTTGGGTTAGGTTAGGGTTTGGTTTGGTTAGGTTTGGTTAGGTTGTTAGGGTTAGGTTAGGTTAGGTTAGATGGTTAGGTTAGGTAAAAATAGATCATGTTTGGTGTAGATAGAATGTTTGGTAAAGTCAAGTTAGGTTAGGTTATGTGATCCTGGTCGGCCCTGAGTCAGAACTATTAACCTCCAGCCCCTGTATAATATTACTTAATTTATCTTCTCTTTAACCACATTATCTCTTTACATTAACTTTATCCCTCCCATAATCATTTTTCTTTTAATTTAACACATTATTTATATTACACTACCTTTATTCTTTGCCCTATTTACATCTTTATTCACTATACTTCACCTTTTATTCATGTTCTATATTTATTCCTCCTTTAATTCTCTTGACTTCTCTTCATTCTATTATTAACTTTCTCTCTCCCTAACTTTCTTTTATAATTTTTCATAGTTTTCTCTTCTTTTCCATTTTACTATCAGCTGCCTTACTTGATTTTAAATTAGTAAGAATAACAAAGAAACAATTATTTTCTATCCATTATTTCGTTCATTGATTGATATAACGAATGACGAAATAAAATTAAATAAGTTTTTTTTATTTGACGTTTTACTTTATTTACTGGATACATTCGGACGTAAATTAAAGAAAAGATATTCATGTTTTTTTTCATTTTTCTTTCTTTTTCTTCTTTACATCACAAGGAGTAATATGAAAAAAATGAAAGGGTCTTTTACATAATTTTCTATATATATTTTTTTATAGCGGTTTGTAAATTAAATATCAATAGTTTTTACACCAGCACTGCTCACGCAACAGCACTAGCCATGCACCAACACTGACTGTACACCAACACGGAATTGCACCAGCACTGACCATACAACAGCACTGACCATACACCAACACTGACCATACCAACACGGACCATGCACCAGCACTGACCATACACCAACACGGACCATACACCAACACGGACCATACAATAGCACTGGCCATAAACAGCACTGGCCATACAAGAATGGTCATCAACAGCATTGACGATACACCAGCACTGTCACGCAACAGCACTGGCCATGCACCAACACTGACCGTACACCAACACGGACCATACACCAACACTGACCATACACCAACACGGACCATGCACCAGCACTGACCATACAACAGCACTGGCCATACACCAACACTGACCGTACACCAACACGGACCATGCACCAGCACTGACCATACACCAACACTGACCATACACCAACACGGACCATGCACCAGCACTGACCGTACACCAACACTGACCGTACACCAACACGGACCATACACCAACACGGACCATACAACAGCACTGGCCATACAACAGCACTGGCCATACAAGAACACTGGTCATACAACAGCACTGACCATACAACAGCACTGACCATACAACAGCACTGGCCATACACAGCACTGACCATACAACAGCACTGACATACAACAGCACTGGCCATACAGCACTGGCCATACAACAGCACTGACCATACAACAGCACTGACCATACAACAGCACTGGCCATACAACAGCACTGGCCATACAAGAACACTGGTCATTAGGGGCAGTGAAATTTTGCTCAAAGCTGCACTCTTCAGGCATTGTTCCTATACATATCTAAGACTCCATGCCAAATTTGAAGCTGATATGTCGAGGTTTAGTCTGCCGCATTTTCCTGAAATTTTAATTTACCTACAGTACTAGCAAACAGCCGCTGTGGGTGCAATGTTCTGTTCAGTGTTTATCAACTTTTTTTCATATCTCTTATTTCATTTAAGTTGTCTTGTTGCAGATGAGTATGGTGCTATGTCTATATTGATTATCAGCCTTTCTCATTTCATTTCTCAATGTTGTGTTACTGTACTGAGATGGCTAGTTTAGATAATTTGACGTCACTCTATTTTGATGGTAGAAGACCGCCACTCGTGTGATAAGAGATGAGAAGACCGAGAAATGGAGTTCGAGGATGATGGTGAAAGATCATTGATCATCATGGTTGAGCCTGGCAATGAATATCACACATGTGACTCCCAAGACTGGACACGGAAAGCAGATTGCCAAAACTATTCACGAGTTTCTGGTGGAAAATCTAACCCAGCAGCCCATTGTATTGTGTTGGTTGTGATGGAACCAATGTAAATGTAGGATCAGAAAATGGAGTCATTCATCATCTTGAAATGTTACTTGGTCACCCGCTCCATTATTTCATGTATCAGCTTCACGGAAATGAGCTGCCTTTCCGCGGATTTTTATCACTATGGTAAACCAAGTGGTCCTGAGCATTGGCGTGGTCCCATTGGAAAGCAGATCAAGGAGTCTTCTGAGCTTCCAGTTGTCGCCTTCCAGCCAGTCAGTTTCTGGTTTCCCTGTGTTTAATGATGAAGTGGAGAAAAGATCTGTCCTGGGATCAGAAATACCTGTATAGGATTTGTAAAGGAGTTATCAGGTGTTGTTGAAGATGACTTGGCTGCTATTGGGCCAGGTCCTCCCGTGTGTCAAGGTGGAACACCTTATGGAGTAGAATCCTCGGGCTGTATGCTAGCAACATCAAGACCCAGCCATGAGTTGAAAAGATGTCATTACAATAATAAGTTCAGTGCTCAATGTGGTTTTACATCAAGATACACCCTTACGTAACACACGGCTCAGGAACGTATTCCAGTCCTGCTATATATGAAACACCTGAATAGTGAGGAGGAGACGATAGTGAAGAGAGGCTGTCAGAGAAATGCATACTTCGCCCACAGATCAACTTCTTCTTGGTATGTGTGCAGATGAGGGACATGACTGTTAGAGAAAAAGCTGTCGCAATGATAAGAAAAATTAGAGAGGAGAATCAGCAAAGGAAGAATGCACTGGCAGATCTGAAGAGGAGATTCTGATGCTGCTGTTGACGAAATTTGTTAAACTATACTGATGGGGTAAATGGGGGATAGGAATAGGATGTGCCTCCTGTAGTCAACATGAGAAAGGTGGTGACTCCGAAACTAAAGTGGCAAGCAAAAACTATCATTCCATGATTACTGGGGAGATGAACTCAAGACTGAGCCTCCTTACATTTGCTTCTCTGTCAAATCTACAGGTTAATGACATTCTTGAGACCTCCATTAGTTGCCCAAGTGGCCAAACAGCACTCAGGCGGTCGAGAGAGGCATAAAAGTGATGACTAAGCTTGCACTGAAACGGGATACGAATCGAGAGATGGATATATTAGGCAAGATTATTGTCAAGGAAAGCGTGGTTGCACAAAAATTTCAATATGACAATGAGATTTTCTATACGGTTGTACCTGTAAAATAACATGTGAATTAAATCGATGTCACCCATGTAAAATTTATCATTATCCTGGAAACATAAAATGACACCTAATTTTTGGTATACATAAAAGTTGACAAAAGTCGTTCGCGATGCGGCAGGGTAAGTGTGCATGAAATGGCATGAAATTTTGCACAGGTGTTTTTTTACAGCTAAACGATGCCTGAAAAGTGCAGCCTGCACTCAAATGAGGTTTTTCCCGCCCTTACTCACTGGCTGGCCTAACAGCACTGGCCATTACTAACAGCCTGCAACAACAGCACTGGCCATACAACAGCACTGGCCATACAACAGCACTGATATTACACAAGAACACTGGTCATACAACAGCACTGACCATACACCAGCACTGACCATACCAGCACTGACCACACAACAGCACTGGCCAACAACAGCACCGGCCATAGAACAGCACTGACCATACAACAGCACTGACCCACCAGCACTGACCATACACCAGCACTGACCATACAACAGCACTGACCATACAACAGCACTGCCATACAGCAGCGACTGACCGCACCAGCACTGACCGTACACCAACACTGACCATACAACAGCACTGACCATACAACAGCACTGACCATACACCAGCACTGATATACAACTGTACTGGCACTGACCACCTGTGCTTTTGACCATACCATGGCACTGACCTACAGTAGCACTGACCATACACCAGCACTGACCATACAACAGCCTGCACCATACAACAGCACTGACCACAGCACAGCATATACACCAACACGGACCGTACAACCACTTACCATACAACAACTTTAATACACAGCACTGACCATACACCAGCACAGACCCTAGCACTGACTTTTGTCTTCTCAAATTGAACCAAATGTTTTTCTTTGATAAAGTCTAAGATTAGTAAATCCACCTTAACCTAACCTAACCCTAACCTAACCCTAACCTAACCTAACCTAACTTCTTTGTTTAATACTTTTCTACATTAACCATCACTCACAACGTTACGTGTTAAATATATAAACAAATGTTTTTTACTTGTTTACGTTTCTGTTGCCTCCCGTAAACAACAGTAAAAATAAATAAATATATAAAAAAAAGATCTTGGACGCTTTTCACCAACAATATTTTTGAGGGGTAAGTAAAACACCTCGGCTCTTTTTTTTCCTCCGGCACAAAGTGTTAACTACGGACGCACACACACACACACACACACACACACGGCCGTTTGAGCTGACTCGTGGAAAATGTTGAATATGGACGGTTTTCAAACTTGTTTTTTACCAACGGGAAAATTCTCTTCCGCCATCTAGCAACTTTCACCAAACGATGTCAAAATATACTGTTATTTGTGTGTGTTATTTTGGGTTAAGGAAATGTTTTAGGTGTATGTATGTATGTAACACGCACACTAACACTACACACACACACACACACACACACACACACACACACACCCAAAAAATCATGAAACGCGGCAATACTCTGGATAAAAATAGATTAAACACACTATATATAACACTGCCCTGCATAGTTTTTGAGGTTTGTGTATTATTTAGCTTTTCTGGGTGATTTTTTGCATGCCATCAAAAATTTTATCCATTTTGCTCAATCAGGTCAGAATTTGTGCTATAGCATTTTAAGCGAGATTCAGGTAAACATTGCCATTTTTCGCTCAAAATGGGTCCTCATATTCGTTCATTAAAAAATCATCTGGAGACATTGGCAAGCCTCACAGAAAAGATTTCGGTCAGTTTTAATGCCCTTTACGATGCATTTAAATATACCCACGTGTTCGCCGGCCATTTAAATGTCCGCCGTGACGCAAAGGAAAGAGTTATGTCCGTGTTTTTTTACACATATTTTTTTCACAATTAAATTTCTTTTCATCTGGTGGTACATGGCATGTTTCCTCTGTTCTGGGATAGTCGAGCAGACAAGCAGCACTACATGCAACGTGACTGGCCTGCAAGAAGTGGACTTACTCCAGGTTCTCACATGTTGTTGCCCATGCTCTGGTGAACTGCAGAACATTCTTCTTCCGCCACTGCACATCAAGCTCGGTCTGTTCAAAAACTTTGTAAAGGCACTGACAAAAAGCTAGGCTTAATTTTCTGAAAGAAAATTTCAAAAGTCAGTGAGGCAAAGCTGAATGCAGGAATTTTGATGGCCTCAGATCAGAGAGCTTTTCAAAGATCCCAAGTTTGATTGCAGCATGGATGTAAATGAGAAGAAAGCCTGGCATGCCTTTAAGTCTATTGTCTCCAATTTTCTTGGCAACTACAGAAGTCCAGAGTATGAACGAGTTGTTGAGGACCTACTTCGAGGCACAAAGCTTGGTGCATGCATGTCCATCAAGATGCACTTCCTCAGCTCCCACTTGGACTACTTTCCAGAGAACTGTGGTGATGTGAGTGAGGAACAAGGAGAACGCTTCCATCAAGATATCCGTGTAATGGAGGAGCGGTACCAGGTCGCTGGGATATCAACATGTTTCATGACTACTGTTGGTGTCTGAAACGGACGCCCCAGACACCAACCACCAAAGAAATTCTGCGACAGCCATTTATGCATGTCTAACTGTACATCTATGTAGTTAACATATTTTGGTCCTATGTGTTGTGGTTACATTTCTTATGATATATTTTGCATAAAAATTTTGACATCATATTTAAGAATTTCGATTTTTCCTTAATTCCCATAGCATAAAAATCTGACATAATTGGGCAAAATGAATGGCATTTTTGGAATCAGCACGCAAAATACATAAAGAATCAGCTAAGAAACCCTGCACCTTATGAATTATAATTATGAGAATGACAGGTAAGAGACAACAGGTGGACCATTGTTCTCTGATTCAAGAGTGACGGAAAATTTCGCCTGAAGAATTAAGAATAGTCCTCTCTTCCGTCTAATGTGTGTGTGTGTGTGATAGAGGAGAGGTGAAGGGGAGGGAAAAATAGGGGAAATGATGAAGGAGGAGGGAGGAGAGGGAAACAGATAAGAGGGGGGGCGAGGCAAGAGGAAAGAGAGGGGAGAGGGCGAACGAGAGGAGAAGGATGGAAGAGGAAAAGGGGAAGAGGAAAGACAGAGGCAATGGAGAAGGAAATGGAGATAATGGAAAGGGAAAGAGAGTTGGAGAGGAAAAGGGAGAAGGGGTAAAGAGAGAGAGGGGGGGGGGGGGGGGGGGGGGGGGGGGGGGGGGGGGGGGGGGGGGGGGGGGGGGGGGCAAAAGAAGAGACAGAGAGACAATCAGACATTCTCAAAATGTCAAAACAGTTCTCAAATCATCATCAATTTTCTCAGCTTACCAAGAACCAGCAGCCCAGCGGTATTACAGGCACTAGTTAGAGGCGGTACAGGAACGGCTCCACGCACCCTGTATCTTCACCTGCTTCCACTGAACCCAGACTGATCTAAAGCCAAAGCTGACGGTCTATTTATATATGCCTGAGTTGCCAGTGTTGGGTTGTGGTTAATAGTGATAATGAAGAGAAAGAAGAAAGAGATAGAGAGAGAATGAAAGAGAGAGAGAGAGAAATACGTGAACGAAAATGGATTGGAAACTGTATAAATGCATAAATTAATGAATAGTTATGCACACACACACACGTACAAATACCCACACACACAGCCGCCCCCAAACACACACAGCAACAAATATCCCCCACCCACATCCCACCCACAAACACCCCACCCCACACACCCCACCCACAAACACCCCCACACACCCCCACCAAAACACCCACCCACAAACACCCCACACACCCCACCAACAAACACCACCAACAAACACCCCCACCCATAACAAACACCCACAACAAACACCCACCCCCCACCCCCCACACCCCACCCCTGTAAACTCCCCCACCCCACCCCCACACCCCCCACACACACAAAAACATGTGAGAAAGAACAAAGGCTGATTCCCAGTATTACAGTCAGCAGTGATGTGAAATCGGAAGCTTTACTGGTACACTAAAGCCGAGGGTCGCCTTGTATCCCTGTGGGGAGGACTGGCTATTTTTGGGTGGTCGTCGCAACTTCCTCGATATATTTTTAAAACTTTGATGGATCTCAAAGGTTGCTTGTAGGAGGGAATAGCTTTGGCTGGGGGGTGAGAGAGAGTGGAAGGAAGGCTCCAGGCTATTTGTATGTGGGTAATGGCATGCTAAGGAGAGGAAAGAGTATTGAGACGCTTCAGGTTTTTGTAGAAGAGAGAGAGAGAGAGAGAGAGAGAGTAACAATTGTTTTTGTCTTCAGAATATATGATACGGTGCAGAGGAGAGGCACTTGTTATGTGTAGTAATGTGCAGTATATTGGCAGCTATTGTGGGATAATGTGTAGTGTGAATAGTGTGTGTGTGGAATGTGTGTAGTGTGGATGAGGTGTGTAGGTGGGAATAGTGTGTAGTGTGAATAGTGTGTGTGTGGAATAGTGTGTGTGGTGGAATGTGTGTGTAGTGTGGAATGGTGTGTGTGGTGTGGTATTAATGTGTGGAGATAGTGTGTATGAGGTGGAATGTGTGAGTAGTGTGTGGAATGAGGTGTGGAGAGGAATAGTGTGTGTTGAGTGTGGAAGTGTGGGGGTGTGGAATGGTGTGAGGTGGGAATAGTGTGTTGAGTGTGGAGCAGTGTGTGGTGTGTGGGATAGTGTGTTGAGTGTGGAATAGTGTGTTGAGTGTGGAATAGTGTGTTGAGTGTGGAATAGTGTGTTGGTGTGGAATAATTGTGGGGTGGGAATAATTATTGAGTGTGGAATAGTGTGTTGAGTGTGGAATAGTGTGTTGAGTGTGTAATGGTGTGTGGGGTGTGGAATAGTGTGTGAGGGGTGTGGAATGGTGTGTGGATAGTGGAATGGTGTGTTGGTGGATAGTGTGTTGGGTGTGGAATGAGTGTGGAGTGTGGAATAGTGTGTTGGTGGGAATAGTGTGTTGAGTGTGGAATAGTGCTGAGTGTGGAATAGTGTGTTGGAGTGGAACAGTGTGTGGAGTGTGGAATAGTGTGTTGAGTGTGAATAGTGTGTTGGTGTGGAGACAGTGTGTGGTGTGTGGAATAGTGTGTTGGTGTGAATAGTGTGGAGTGTGGAATATGTTGAGTGGGATAGTGTGTTGAGGTGGAATAGTGTGTTGGTGTGGAACAGTGTAGTGTATGGAATGGTGTGTAGAGTGTGGGAATAGTGTGTTGAGTGTGGAATAGTGTGTTGAGTGGAATAGTGTGTGGTGTGGAATAGTGTGTTGGAGTGTGGAATAGTGTAAAAAATCACATTTTCACAAGATCCTCTCCTATCCCTTCAACCATCCCTCTCTCCCCACACCCTTCAACCCCATCCTTCTCTCCCACACTCCTACAACCATCCCTCTCTCCCACACCCTACAACCATCCCTCTCTCCCACCCCTACAACCATCCCTCTCTCACCTACAACCATCCCTCTCTCCACCTACAGCCATCCCTCTCTCCCACACCCAACCATCCCTCTCTCACACTCTACAACCATCCCTCTCTCCCACACGACCCATCCCTCCTCTCCCACCTACAACCATCCCCTCTCCCCACACTCTACAACCACCCTCCCCACACCCAACCATCCCTCTCTCCCCCCACAACCATCCCTCTCTCCCACACCTACAACCATCCCTCTCTCCCACACCACACTCTACAACCATCCCTCTCCCCCACCTCTACAATGTTCCCTCTCTCCCACACACCCTACAACCATCCCTCTCTCCCACACAACCCATCCCTCTCCCCCCCACACTCTACATCCCTCTCCCACCCTACAACCATCCCTCTCCCCACACTCTACAACCATCCCTCTCTCCCACCCTCTGGCCATCCCTCTCTCCCACCCCTACAGCCCATCCTCTCCCCACTCTACAACCATCCTCTCTCCCACACCTACAACCATCCCTCTCTCCCACCCCTACAACCCATCCCTCCTCTCCCACCCTGGCCATTCCTCTCTCCCACCTACAACCATCCCCTCTCCCACCCCTACAACATCCCTCTCCCCCACACTCCCCAGCATCCCTCTCCCACCCTACAACCATCCCTCCTCTCCCACACCCCTGACATCCCTCTCTCCCACTCTATTCCTCTCTCCCACCCCTACAACCATGTCCCTCCTCTCCCCCTACAACCATCCCTCTCTCCCCTCTCCCTACATCCCTCTCCCACCCTCATCCCCTCTCTCCCCACACTCTACAACCATCCCTCTCTCCCCCCCTGCAACCATCCCTCTCTCCCCACACCTCTACAACCATTCCCTCTCTCCCACACCTACAACCATCCCTCTCTCCCCACCCCCCTGCCAACCATCCCTCTCCCACACCCTACAACCATCCCTCTCCCCACACCCTACAACCATCCTTCTCCCTCAATAATTCTACAACCATTCTCTCCCACACCCTACAACCATCCCTCTCTCCCATCCCATCCATCCCCACAACCATCCCTCCCCCACCCCACAACCATCCCCTCACACTTACAACCATCCCTCTCCCATTCTCCACAACCATCCCTCCCCACACTCTACAACCATTCCCTCTCCCCCACCCCCCCTACAACCATCCCTCTCCCCCACACCCTCAACCACCCTCTCTCCCACCCCCTACAACCACCCTCTCCCCCACACCCTCTCAACCATCCCTCTCCCCCACACCCTGCGAACCATCCCTCCCCACCCTATAACCATCCTCTCTCTACACCCTGTCAACCCATCCCTCTCCTCCACACCTACATCCACCCCCCCTTCTGACACCCTAATACTCATCCCTGTTTCCTCCCCACACCCTACCACTCATCCCTCTCTCCACACTCTACTACCATCCCTCTCCCCCCCACACCCTACAACCATCCCTCTTCCCACCCCCTCACAACCATCCCGTCTCTCCCCCACACCCTACAACCATCCCCTCTCTCCACCCCTGCAACCATCCTTCTCTCCCCCAGCACCCTACTACCATCCCTCTCTCCCCACATCTCTACAACCATCCTCTTCCCAACTCCCTATAACCATCCCTCTCTTCCACACCCTACAACCATCCCCTCCCAACCCCCTACAACCATCCCTCCCTCCGGCACCCCAGTACAATCCTTTTCTCCCATACAACCTCTTTCATCCCTCAACCATCCCTCCCACCTGTCTATCCCTCTCCCCACACCCTTACTACCATCCCTCTCCCCCACACCCTACAAACATTCTCTTCCCCACATCTCTACAACCATCCTCTCTCCCACACCCACAACCATCCTCTCCCCACACCCTAAACCATCCCTCTCTCCCACACCTCTACAACCATCCCTCTCCCACACCCTACAAACTATCCTCTCCCCCCCACACCCTACTACCATCCCTCTCCCACCCCAAACGACCCTCTCCCACCAAACCATCCCCTTCACACCCTACAACCATCCCTCTCTCCACCCCTGAAACTATCCCTCTCCCCCACACCCTACTACCATCCCTCTCTCCCACCCTACAACCATCCCTCTCCCCCACACCTACAACCATCCCTTCACACCCTACAACCAATTCCCTCCCCCCACACCCTAATAGCCATTCCCTCTCCCCCACACCCTTCAACCATCCCTCTCCCCACACCCTGCAACTATCCCTCTCCCCCACACCCTGTAAGCAACCTCCTCTCCCCACACCCTACAACCATCCTCTCCCCCCAAGTAAAACCATCCCTCTCCCTACAACCATCCTCTCTCCTTGGCATAATTTATCCATCTTTTCCCCACACCCTACAACCATCCTTCCCCATTACCTACAACCATCCTCTCCCCCACATTCTCAACCATCCTCTTTGTTCCACCACCCAAACCATCTCTCCTTTAACCGTCACCTGCGCATCCTCTCTCTTTAGCGACCACTCACAACCATCTCTTCCTTTTAGCCCACCACCTACAACCATTCATCTCCCCTAACTCACCACCTCAACCATCCCTCTCCCTTTAACCCACCAATTCTACAACCATCCTCTCCCTTTTACCCACCACCTACAACCATTCATCTCCCTTAACTCCACCACTACAAACTATCTCTCCTTTAATACCACCTACAACTATTCTCCTTAACCTACCACCTACAACCATCCTTTCCCTTAATCCAACAATCACAACCATCCTCTCCTTTTAACCCACCACTCACAAATCATCCTCTCTCTCTTTAACCCACCTCACCTACACCACCCCTTTCCCCCCCACCCCTCTCCAGCCAGACATACTGAAAACATTTCCGCTGGATTAAGAAAAGTTATGACCATAAATTGAGAGAATTTCGTGAGGAGAAAGTGATAATGGTAAGAGGCGGTCAACAGCTGTGTGTGAGAGGAGAGAGAGAGAGAGAGAGAGAGAGAGAGAGAGAGAGAGAGAGTGTGTGTAAGAGAAACGTTAATAGTGTATGTAGAGGTTTGAATTAATGCCAAAAGCAATACGTAACTGAACGAAGTACAATA